>NC_136262.1:136699348-136731848 GCF_964187855.1 Myxine glutinosa | reverse complement strand
AATTTATTTTTTAAAAACAAACTAAAATATCACATTGACATAAGTATTCAGACCCTTTGCTATGACACAAAGGATTTGACATGAAATAAAGATTTGATGTAAACTGCAAAAATGGATGACATGACCTTGCTGATGGTTGTAAGTAAGCTGATAGGTCTGTAGTTAAGGGGATCCATTCTGTACCTTGTTTATGCAAAGTAATGATGTTGGCTGACTTACAAGCAGACGGAAGATTACCTATGGAAAATGATAGGATGAACAGCTGAGCAGAAAATGGTTGTGCAAGAGCAGCAACATAGGTTCTTAGGACACGTGTGCTGATTCTGTCCAGACCAGTTGCAGAATCAGGGTCAAGGGTTGCTGGAAACTTCTCCACCTTCTCAGGTGGAAAAAGACACAGTGTCCAAGAGCAGTTGTGTGTGATTTGTGGGGTCGGTACAGAGAGTGAGAGGTTGCGGAATCAATATCTGGAAGCAAACACAGAATTGAGGCATTCATCCTTCTCACGAGAAGAGTCTGCTGTGGTGACGTTTAAAGTGATCGAAGGGATGGAGGTGGAGCATATTCCAGCGGTGGGCATAAGGGTCCACCAGGCTTTTGAGGAAGGAGACAGGTTTCACAGTTCAATATGTTCAGGTTGACCAGATGTGCTTTCTGGCTTTCCTGAGAATGGACACACACCTGTTGCAGGCTTTGTGGATTCAGTGTTGCATGGGCACGTGGAAGGATATGATAACTGCAGACAAGATGGTATAAATCTGTACATAAGGGAAAGTGAGCTTGTGTGGTAGGATTCCCAGGCCTTATTTCTATCAGGAGGAGTGAAAATGAAGGTCCAGTCTTGACATGAGTTGGCACCTTGCAGTCCCTGCCAGTCTGTCTGAGTGAACTACGAGACTCACTGGTGCTGATACAGCTCCCTAAGAATAGCCAGAGAAATGTGGACTCTCACAAGCACATGATCAGATCAACCAATTGGAAGAGCAGGAGACATTAATGGGGAAGTTGGTGATCACCAAGTCTGAAAGGAGGATTAGTCATTGGCAGAAATCAGGGTTAGAAAGTGCACACATTGAGTGAGGTCCATGGCGTCACAGAAGTAATTTGCTGCAGTGCCATGGCTGTTGGGAGAGTTACCAACACCTAGCCAATTGGTATTCATGGTGGCAGTTGAAATCATCACATATGAGGAAGAAAGAGTTGGACATGGGTGTTTAAATGTTGGTCCATGTTGGCTGGAAGAGATGTAAATGGAGTTGTCACTCTTAGGACGCTGGTACGACACAGAGATGAGCAAGAGGGGAAGTCGCAGCCAGAGGTAGGGCTACTCCTGTGGTTGGGAAGTATAAAAGCAGGACACAGACAGTGAGATATGGAGTTGCTGATGTAAAGTGAAACCCCACCGCCAGGATGAGGTTCAGGCCTATTAAACCGGAGGAAACAATTGCCAGGGAGTGACACTAAAAAGTAGGGACATCCTGTAGGGGGAAGGATCTATTAAACAGATGTTGGCCGGTTTATCAGTTGTGGCCTGAATTGAGGGATGTCAGGTTGGAGCAGAGACCTTGGATGTTCAAGGTCCACATAGTTGGGGACAAGGGAGGTGGAGCTGTTGGCAGGTATGAATGGATGTGTAAAAGGTGTGGGGAAGTTGTGAGAGGGGTCGGGCGGGGGGAGCTTTAGATAAGCTGGGAGTGACGTAAGCTGGGATGAAGCTTGGAGGGATGGGGCGTGTGGGAAGGTGGCACAATGAGAGGGTGGTGGGGGAGGGTTTTTGAGGGAGAAGATGCGAGGGGGGTGCAGAAAGGGGTGAGATGAACTGAAGGGATGGTGAACAGGGGGACACACGGAAGGAGTGGGGTTGGAAGGATGTGGGCATGACAGAGATGACGAGGGGTAGAGTACTGATATGGAGGAGTTTGACACTGTTGATGGTCGTGAAGGGGAATTGTTGGTCATGTGCAGGAAACCTCTGCAAACTGGACTTCGCATGATTAGCAATTTGGATATATGGAGACATATGTCATGGGAGGAGTGAAACGAATGGTTGTTGAACTCACGGAGGAAAGTAGTGCTGTAGGTATGGGGTATACGGTCGATGGACCAAGCATTTATGATTTAGGAAATAAACCTGGTGAAGAAGAAGAGGAAAAGACCATGATGAAGAAGAATATGTTGGATGGTTCTAATGGAGAAATAAAGAAAGTGAAACATTTTAAAATGTTATGAAAAGCTTTTAAAATAAGAGGGAATTTATTGAATTACGATTCAATTTGGAGCAGGAAGAGGGTGCTGGGTAAGGCATCCGGTGTCATAACACTGACAGGGTTTGCACGTCCGACTAGCTGACATCTTGGCGAGGGTCACAGGGACACAAATTTGACAATATACCACAACAAGGTACAAGTTAAACACAAACATTGAATGAAAACACAAACAGCAACACAGGGACAAAAAGATCATTCATGACGGATATGGTCTGGAAAACTTAGCTTTGATGAACCGGAAGGAGGAACTGCACGACCCAAAGTCCAATGCTCTCAGACCCAAAACAGGAAGTGCTATTATATATTATACTCCAGTTTTCATCTAAAATATGCCTATGATCTGAGAAAAGTGGAAAAGATTCTGATTTTGATGGATTTCGGCTTCCCTTGGTGCAGTTTTCACCGAAAACGTGAGGCGGACATGAGATTTGACCCTGTGCTGTGGGTCTCTGCCGGGATGGTGACCATAAGACATCATTTTTTGTAAACTCCATTGATAGCCCGATGAGAAAATTACCATCAACCCTAATGGCCTCAGACACAAGACGAAACCCCCTCTGAGCTCTTGCTGAACTGCTCACGATCACAGCTCTTTGTACCTCGTCATACCTGTGGCCTTGCACTCTTCTATCTGGCTGTCACCATCTTTACCTCCGCCATCGAACGTGGACTTAGGTTGTGTTTTCACTCCTGCCTGTCTGTTTGTCTGTGAACAGGGTATCTCAAAAAGATGTGGACTGATTCGGACAAAATCTGTGGACATGTTGGAAATGAGACAAGGACGAAATGAGTAGATATTGGTGAAGATTGGGATCCAATATATATTTTAAGTGATTCTTCACCATTCAGCTATGGGGTTAAAAACGATGTACAGTGTCGCAGGGCGTCTCATAAAGTTGTAAACGTGTTGGATGGGTTTGTGTTGGTGACGAGAGCAAGGTGATTAGATCTTCATTCAGGTACTGATGCACATCCGGCCTGTCAATGAGATACAACGTGTAAAGTGTTCAGCCTGGTGGAGGTATGCGCTCTACCGAATGCCGGTCTACTTTCTCATCCAATGCCCTGGTGTGTGCAGAGTGCATTCATTGTTGTCATGACGTCATTGTTCAGTGTTGGTTACAAAGGTAATTCAGGTTGCTCCAACTATGTTCTCTTGTGTGTTGGTGAGGGCAGGGTGAGATTTAATGAATAACTTGTATAAAAATATGAGAGGAAGGAATAACAAGATAATGTGGAAGAAAATGAAGAGAAATAGATCGTAATGTAGATTAGGATTGAAGAAGAGGATTGCACGGGGATGGTCCATGTCCAAAATTGTGCCTTTGTTTCTATAACATGTATGTTCTGTATAATGAATAGTGAAGAAGTATGACCCCTCAAAGAGCCTTTGCAACCTCTAAAAAGATGTTTTCCCTTCCCAGGTGACTTGAACTTGCAGCAAGTGATGGACTCGGTCTATTTCTTCAGCTGAAAATGTCTGAAAGGCCTCTGACTCTGTGAGGTTGTTTTGCTTTGATGAAGACACAATCTGGAGGTTGAAGAAAAACAACTACACTCACTGTGGCCTCCTAGATTTGCCTCGCTTGTACCAAGCTTCAGTCTTTAAGCTATAGGTTTGCGACCCATTTGGCTTAATGGCTCACCTGGATGATCAGGTTTTGCACACCGTACAGTTTAACGTAAACCATGATGTGAAGTGAGGGTTCTGATGGTCAACTAGCTATGTCTTTCTTTATCTTTGGACAACTGTGGAACTATATGCAACACCATATGAGAAATCCTTAGGTATTGAAATGTTATTGTACCTTCCTCCTACCTACTTTGACTTGATGGTAGGTACGTGCGTAGACGACAAACACTTTGACAAACGCCCTCAAATCTTCCCATAAACGGACTGGATGTGCTGCTGCTTCCACCATTTTGAATGAACTACTTCAGCATCATCCTTCAGCTTTGCTTTGGCCCCCAGGTTAGATTCCAGGAAAACACAGATTGGTGGATTTTGGCAAAATGTGTAGAGACCTCATTTTACAAGCGGAGCTTGATGATTCTGTGGCTTTCGTTTGGACAAATAGGCGATGGAGAAAAAGGCCTTTCCTTTGGGGTAATTGTTTGATTTGCCTTTGGAAATGCTTCATTGGTGTACATGCTTTAAATACACATTTGGAAAATACGACTATTTTTTAATTAAACTCCTGTTGGAAAAGTCCCGTTTCTTGTTTTGGTTCAGGATTTTGGGATGGGTTCTGGGGAAGAAGATTTCCCAATGTCACACACCCAGTACAGTTGAGCTTATCTCAATTTGATATTGTGATGTAATTAACAATATATAAAATAAGAGTAATCACCGTAGTGATTAAGTGAAAATGCCAAGTGCCAAAAAGTGAAAATGTATTTTCAGTTTTGTGTCTTCATTAATAATTTGACCCCCAGCCAGGAATGGATAGGCCAATTCAAAGATAAAATTCCCTTGCTTAATTTATGGCAAATTGGGACACACTACTACAACAACAACAACAACAACAACAACAACAACAACAACATGCATTTTAAGGCCATTTTCCCTGCTAGAGCGGGGGTTAGCCTTGCGGTCCCCATGACAATCTTCTCCATTTTGCCCTATTTTTTGCATCTCTCCTTGTTAACCCCCTTGCCCGCAATCCGCAATTGAGGTCAACATAGGCCAAAACGTCAACATAGGCCACATTTCTAAAATCCTAAATTTTCATCTAATTGATTTGAAATTTGCAAAGGACTTGCATATCTTGTTACTGAATTCATCCACCAAGTATTTGTGAGGTCACCATAGGCCAAAAGGTCAACATAGGCCTCATCACATGCATGAACTTGTCAGGCGGATATTGTATGTTCGCATGTCAAGTGATGGGTCCCCACGGTCATCTGTAATTTGCATACAGGTCGGTGATTAAATCACGTGGATGTTCGCATGGATGTTGTTTAAAACCGCCACGAGGTGTATATGTTATCGGTCCTTTCATCCATCTGTGAGAGGGAGGAGTGGGCCAAGGGGACTAAACAAGAGGGCATTAAAGCGAATTCAAACTTACAGGTGTAAACCCAAAAGAGCTTCATGAGTTCGGAAGGCAGGTATGCTACAAGGCAGGTATGCTACAAGGCCGTGAAGACCAATGAAACTTTGGTACAACGGACCAACGGACCCCCTAGTATATTTAAATAAAGAAGTTTTTTTATTTAGTACCTCAGGTAAGGGCTGACAGGATGGCCTAGACATGTGCACACGCGCCTCGAACCTGTCAATCCTGGGTTAGAATCCCGACACAGGTATAGACTGTCATCAAGGTATTTCCCAGGTAGGGAGATTCATCAGTGTGTGCACCGTCCCTCGGATGGACGTTAAACTGGACATCCTGTTGACCCGTACGAGTTATTCCGTTGTTTTTTCACATTACCTGGTGTCTTTCCTGGAGTTGACGAAAGAAGATAAAGCTTTGGGGCCGGATAAACATCCGGGAGTGTTGAAGGAGATGGCAGGGCAGGTAACCATTATGTTAACATATATAACGACGTCATGCCTGTCTGTGCTGCTAACATGAGCACGTGTCATGAATGTATTATAGAGCTACCTTTGCTCGTACCACGTGATGATCGCCATTTAGATTGTTCAGAGCAACAGCAGCCACGTCACTGATCCACCCAATCGGACTTCACCTGGTTGGAAGGATCCAGAATTTTTAAAATCTTCACGTCTTCCAGTGTGTGAATACTTTTTGTAAACATAAGAGAATTCACTAAATCTGGATATTAAACGGTTCAAAGTCCGTCTCGCATCTGGACCTTGTTGTATTCGGCATTCCACACGGGACTTTGTGTCATGTCCATCACCTGGACCTTGTTGTATTCGGCATTCCACACGGGACTTTGTGTCACGTCCATCACCTGGACCTTGTTGTATTCGGCATTCCATACGGGACTTTGTGTCACGTCCATCACCTGGACCTTGTTGTATTCGGCATTCCACACGGGACTTTGTGTCATGTCCATCACCTGGACCTTGTTGTATTCGGCATTCCATACGGGACTTTGTGTCATGTCCATCACCTGCACCTTGTTGTATTCGGCATTCCATACGGGACTTTGTGTCATGTCCATCACCTGGACCTTGTTGTATTCGGCATTCCATACGGGACTTTGTGTCATGTCCATCACCTGCACCTTGTTGTATTCGGCATTCCATACGGGACTTTGTGTCATGTCCATCACCTGCACCTTGTTGTATTCGGCATTCCACACGGGACTTTGTGTCACGTCCATCACCTGGACCTTGTTGTATTCGGCATTCCACACGGGACTTTGTGTCACGTCCATCACCTGGACCTTGTTGTATTCGGCATTCCATACGGGACTTTGTGTCACGTCCATCACCTGGACCTTGTTGTATTCGGCATTCCATACGGGACTTTGTGTCATGTCCATCACCTGGACCTTGTTGTATTCGGCATTCCATACGGGACTTTGTGTCATGTCCATCACCTGCACCTTGTTGTATTCGGCATTCCATACGGGACTTTGTGTCATGTCCATCACCTGCACCTTGTTGTATTCGGCATTCCACACGGGACTTTGTGTCATGTCCATCACCTGGACCTTGTTGTATTCGGCATTCCATACGGGACTTTGTGTCATGTCCATCACCTGCACCTTGTTGTATTCGGCATTCCATACGGGACTTTGTGTCATGTCCATCACCTGCACCTTGTTGTATTCGGCATTCCATACGGGACTTTGTGTCATGTCCATCACCTGGACCTTGTTGTATTCGGCATTCCACACGGGACTTTGTGTCATGTCCATCACCTGCACCTTGTTGTATTCGGCATTCCATACGGGACTTTGTGTCATGTCCATCACCTGCACCTTGTTGTATTCGGCATTCCATACGGGACTTTGTGTCATGTCCATCACCTGCACCTTGTTGTATTCGGCATTCCATACGGGACTTTGTGTCATGTCCATCACCTGGACCTTGTTGTATTCGGCATTCCACACGGGACTTTGTGTCATGTCCATCACCTGGACCTTGTTGTATTCGGCATTCCATACGGGACTTTGTGTCATGTCCATCACCTGGACCTTGTTGTATTCGGCATTCCACACGGGACTTTGTGTCATGTCCATCACCTGCACCTTGTTGTATTCGGCATTCCATACGGGACTTTGTGTCATGTCCATCACCTGGACCTTGTTGTATTCGGCATTCCACACGGGACTTTGTGTCATGTCCATCACCTGCACCTTGTTGTATTCGGCATTCCATACGGGACTTTGTGTCATGTCCATCACCTGGACCTTGTTGTATTCGGCATTCCACACGGGACTTTGTGTCATGTCCATCACCTGTATTGTTAAAATAGCATTCCCGAGACAAAATGTCCAACGCATTGACATATCGAGGTTTCGGGACAAGCTTCATCACCTCAATTATTTGGCCATGAAACGATTGAAAGCACAATAAGTCAACCGATCGTGAAGTTTATTTTAACTGTTAACGAGTTAAGCTGCGCTTGGGATGGGTGGAGGGGCCGAAGCGCAGAGTCCTGAGGAGATGTGAAATATCGGGTGATCGAGACGGGCGGGAAAATCTCCTCAACACGATCTCTGAGGTGCTGCAGTGTTCACGCAACCAGCGCGCCATTCTCCTCACGGCTACCTATCCTCACGGCAACCTATCCTCACGGCTACCTATCCTCACGGCTACCTATCCTCACGGCTGCTTCGTCTCACGCCTGCTTCTCCTCACGGCTACCTATCCTCACGGCAACCTATCCTCACGGCTACCTATCCTCACGGCTACCTATCCTCACGGCTACCTATCCTCACGGCTGCTTCGTCTCACGCCTGCTTCTCCTCACGGCTGCCTATCCTATCCTATCCTATCCGATCAATTCAATTGCCTATCCTTTCAATTGACTTGAAATTTGAAGAGGACTTGCATAATATTGGTCACTGAATTCAACCACCAAGTATATTTGAGGTCAACATAGGCCACATTTCTAAAATCCTCAATTTTCATCTAATTGATTTGAAATTTGCAGAGGACTTGCATATCTTGTTACTGAATTCATCCACCAAGTATTCTTGAGGTCAGCATATGCCAAAAGGTCAACATCGGCGAAAAGGTCAACATACGCCGAATTTCTAAAATCCTCATTTTTCATCTGAAAAAGTCACTTTTCATCCTGTTGACCCGAGCTTTGATCAAGATTGTAAATTTTAATCTTCATGAAATGGACAATTTGCTGTATCAATGGAAAACTTTTGGGGGGTGGGGGAGGGCAGATTTTGCAAGTATCATGCTACGCATGATGTCTTCTTGTTTGTTTGTTTGTCACCGCCCTACAGGTCACAATTTTCAACCGATCTTCATGAAACTTCACCAAATGGTATAGTTGGTCAAAAGCAAGAAGCCTATTGTTTTTGGGGTCAATAGGTCAAAAGGTCAACATAGGCCAAAGGTCACTAACTTTGTTAAATTTCTAAAATCCTCAATTTTCATCCAATTGACTTGAAATTTGCAGAGGACTTGCATATCTTGTTACTGAATTCAACCACCAAGTATTCTTGAGGTCAACATAGGCCAAAAGGTCAACATAGGCCAAATTTCTAAAATCCTCAATTTTCATCCAATTGACTTGAAATTTGAAGAGGACTTGCATATCTGGTCACTGAATTCAACCACAAATTATATTTTAGGTGAACATAGGCCAAAAGGTCAACATAGGCCAAATTTCTAAAATCCTCAATTTTCATCCAATTGACTTGAAATTTGAAGAGGACTTGCATATCTGGTCACTGAATTCAACCACAAATTATATTTTAGGTGAACATAGGCCAAAAGGTTAACATCGGCGAAAAGGTCAACATACGCCGAATTTCTAAAATCCTCATTTTTCATCCGATTGACATGAAAATTGAACAGCATTTGCACACTGAGTCACTAAATAGTTCAAACTAACTATTTTTGAGGTCAAAAGGTCAAAGGTCAACCCAAGGTCAACCTTCCAAAAACATCATTTTTCAGCTGAAAAATCGTCACTTTTGTTCCTATTGACCCGAGATTGATCAAGATTGTCAATTTTCATCTTGATGAAATGGACAATTTGCTGTATCAATGGAATTTTTTTTCTTGGGGGTGGGGGGTGGATTTTGCAAGTATCGTTATGCAGGTATGATTTTGCAAGTATCGTGCTCCGCATGACGCCTTCTTGTTGTTTCATTGGTGACTATGATTAATTTATTTATTGATGGTGGTGTTGAGATGGTGGCTGATGCACTGATAGGGACGACTTGAATGGAAAATATGGAGGAAAATGAGAATGTGCCTGATGTCGATTACTCCTTGTATCCCGTCACCCATAAAACACCCATAAAATAAATACATTGTATGTATTCGGTGTACCTGAAAGTCGTGTCGTTTTTTAAAGCTGTGTATTCCTGTTTGAAAAACGACATTACTTTCCGGTACACCTAATACATCCATAAAATGGGTGTTTTATAAATAAAACACAAAATTGTTCACCCGTAAAATGCACCTTGTGAAAGAAACCTTTAATGTTGTTGAGAGCAAGCTCTCCAATTGCTACATCCAGCCAAGTTTTGTATCAATACTTTCAACCAAAAGTGCTTCATGTGCTTCATCGCAGTTTCTTCATCACAGACCTAAAAAAAAACAATTTGCATATAATAAACGGTTCACAAGATATCGCAGTAACAGGATTTTTACCTCACATGACATCTGGCCTTTGACCTCGTGACAGCAAAATCGAATCAGTTCATCTTTTCCTTATTTATACATACCTGCACCAAATTTGATTTAAATCCTTCAGCCTTTCAGAATGCAGGAACGAAAAATTATCACAGACGGATGGACAGCCGGACAGACAACCCAAAAACATAATACCAGTCAGTGAAGGCATAAAAAGCTTAGAAGAGGTGCAAGTTTTGGAAGAAATCAACAAAGAAAACTGTATTTCAATATTATCTGGCCAAGTTGTTTGCAATCTGCTGTTTGAAGCTACTTAAAGTACTAAACTACTTAAAGTACTGAATTACTTAAAGTACTGAACTACTTAAAGTACTGAACTACTTAAAGTACGAAGCTACTACTTAAAGTACGAAGCTACTACTTAAAGTACTAAACTACTTAAAGTACTGAACTCCTTGAAGTACTGAATTACTTAAAGTACTGAACTACTTAAAGTACTGAACTACTTAAAGTACGAAGCTACTACTTAAAGTACTAAACTACTTAAAGTACTAAACTACTTAAAGTACTGAATTACTTAAAGTACTGAACTACTTAAAGTACTGAACTACTTAAAGTACGAAGCTACTACTTAAAGTACTAAACTACTTAAAGTACTAAACTACTTAAAGTACTAAACTACTTAAAGTACTGAACTACTTAAAGTACTAAACTACTTAAAGTACTGAACTACTTAAAGTACTGAACGACTTAAAGTACTGAACTACTTAAAGTACTGAACTACTTAAAGTACGAAGCTACTACTTAAAGTACTTTAACTACTTAGTTATTCACTGGTGGTCGCACTCGGAAAACATCTTTGAAAAGCTATGGTACATGCACTGCACATTTATCAAATCAGAAGCTAGATGCTTGTTTAAATTCATACAAAATTAGATGATTTCCAAAAAAGCCATCTTGGGAAGGATTAATTCTACTTCCTATATATCTTCATTAATTCAACATTTTTACAAGATCAACCATCACAGTGGACACACCTTCATTTCCTTTGGTCACTTCTTCCTGTTTGGCAGTAATATGCACTTACGTGGTGGACAAGGAGGTGGAGGTGTTTCAGAAGGTGATGGATGAGGACCCGGAGGCATAGGTGGTGAACGAGCCTCTGGACTGCTTCGTTCCACCGGTGTGGCAATCGAGGAGCTCGGCTGTGGCAGTGAACCAGGGGACGAGGGACTGGTGGCGGGAGGTCCATCGAGTGGGCTCGGGTTTAGAACTGCACCGGTCCATACAGCTGGAGGGATGTCGGCCTCAGCAATGGGCTTGCCCTGCTGAGTGGCTTTTTGCATGGTCTTTAGCGTCTAATGGTGAAAATGAAATAAACTGCACAATTGGCATAATAGTCAGCAAAGTCAGAGTGTATGCAGATTACGAGAAAGTGCTAATGTACCTTAAGGCCTCTCTCATAGCACCTCTTCTTGACGGTCGCTCCAGCTTCTTGCGCTAAGACCACAGCCTTTTCATACATCACCACCCTCTCGTCGATGACAGAAAGAATGCTGACACTTCCTCGCTTCTCACTTGATTCCTTAAATGGGAAATGAGCACCTCTGCTTCAAACTCTCGAAACACACAAACTTCAGGTCTACAAGATGTTTGCACTGATCCACAAGCCTCCTTCCGTACGATACCCGTGAATCCCTACATTTTCCATCGCCCAGATAAGATGGTGGTATAAGGTGGAACAAGACCTATAAGAGCCAAAGCTATACGATCTTTGCTTGAGTTTTAACTTCATTTTCCTTTTAAATAAACGATATAATTCTCTACAAACTTACATTTCTTACCTTTATGAGTCTACTGTGAAATGCACGTGACATACACATGCATGTGACAGCCAACCATAGACCCTGAAAAGCAAGACATTGCCAGCTCCGCAGAAATCATTGGAAAATTCACTCAGCTGCAATTCATGCGCTCTCTCGAGATCAACCACTCGTTCTCCGACATCAAAACACTTTGAAACCTCAAATTTAATTACTAAACTCATTGTTAGCTCAGTCTCTGAAGGTGGAGAGATGTTATGTTTTCATCCCAGTCTGTCTGTTTGTTTGCCGGTTTGTGAGCAGGATATCTCAAAAGGTTATTGATGGATTCGGACGAAACTTGGTGTACAGGTTGGATGTGTGACAAGGACGAATTGATTTGATTTTTCTGAAGACCCACAAAGGGTTTCTAGTGGGTTTCAAAGGGGATATGCGTTGAGGGATCAGTAAGGCTTTTTCTCCATTCCCTCCCGACGCCACCCCCCATCTATCTTTATTTTAAAGCCAAACTCACACAGTCTGTCTGTCTCTGTCTCTCTCGCCACATTGGACTTTGCGTGACGCTCCTTCACATGCTCCCTCATTTGCATGTGCATGCCAAAGCTCCGTTTGAAACTGTGTGCCAGAACCAAACTGCCACACAGCCACAGCAGCACTCCCACCACCATTCAGCCACCACCGAGATAACCACCTTGCCAATCGTCCACTCAGACGCCCAAACTTTATTGCAAATAGTAGGAGACCAGCCTGTAGGTCCCGTGACCAAATTCTGGGAACAAAGGTTTGAAAGTGTTTTTGTGTTCCCTGATGAATACCGAACAATTTTGACTTGGGCTGCCCCCTTGAAAATGTCAGGCATTTCCGGGAAGGGTCAACAAAGGTCAAACAGGGGTCAAAATTCAAATATATTCCAATCGTGTCGATATGCATATCAAATTACTCGTCTAGTCATGAGGATTCCAGAAATGTATAGTTTGTTATACCTCCGACCTTAAATGAGGGCGCTATGGTCAAAAACGTCGAAAGGTCAACGCACTTTTGACTGGCGGTCAAATTCACCAACACAGTTAACATTGTCCGATTCTAATGATTTTAGTGTCTAATAATATGTTTTCTGACATGGCAAATTCAAATAAGCAACTTTTAAAAGTAAAGGTGGTTGCCATAACCTTGAAATTTCAAAATGGCTGCTACAAGGTTAACATAAATTAGCCAAAAACAACAATTTTTTTCCCAAACCCATGGATAAGAAATTATTAAATGTTTGTCACCGAAACGTCACGAACAATTGAAACACTCCATTTTTGAAACAAAATAATGATTTTTAATTATGTGTATCATTTTTCTTTAGAGCACATGTTCGATATAATATTGTGTACCATATAAAGTGTATAGGTAAATGATGATGATGGGCTGTGAATATCTGGTAGTCATTTGTTCTGTTTCATGACGTCCACATACTAGTAATTTTTACAAACATTTCTTCTGTGTATTGATGTAAAGTAAATATGATTAGGATACCCATAGGATCAAGACTAACATCTGCTCTGTATTTTTATATTTTAGATCTTCTGGGAACAATGTCAGCACCAAAGTCAACACGAGTACTGAAGCCTCAACCAAACAGAAAAAGAAAACGAGGAAATATCTGGACTATGTATTTTGTGTAATGAACAATGCGATGAAGATAAAAGCAACATTTCTCCTGAAGCATGGGAACGCATGAAGGGCAAAGCACAAGATTGGAAAGGGTTGCATAAATTTGGAACTGTTTATGATTCAGTCAATTGGGATGCAGGACCGAATGGTGTCTATTTTCATAAGGCATGCAGGACTGCATTGGCAGCTCAACGTGGACTTCAACAAGCATTAAGAAAAAGAGATCAAGAACAGAAACAACAAACAGTGGACACACAAGAAACGCATGCAAAAGACCAGCAGCAAGCTGGACGATCTTCACATAGCACAGGTCTCCTTCATGAAAAGAATCTGTGCATTTGGTGTATGAAACCAGAAGACTTGAAAAATTCCAAAACATTATGTATTATCCAACAGTTGAATGCGTGGAAC
Organism: Myxine glutinosa; assembly: GCF_964187855.1. NCBI lineage: Eukaryota > Metazoa > Chordata > Myxini > Myxiniformes > Myxinidae > Myxine > Myxine glutinosa. Next base: position 136,717,941 of record NC_136262.1, on the reverse strand, counting down.
ACCTTCAAGTCACATACAATACACTTGGAAGATGACCAGATGAGAGAAAGAATTTTAACTGTCATAGATTCTACCCCTGATCCCTTTGCGTCAGAAATACGCTATCATCGTTCCTGCTGGATGAAGTATGTGAAGCCTCACTACAAACATTCTGATTCATCTGGTGACCGAATGCACTTACAGAACGTGCGACTTACAGAGGTTAGACAGATGTTTTTTAAGCATGTCCGTACAGTTGTGCTGGAGATGAATGAGCCAAGAACATTACAGGGTCTTCTGGTTGATTATAACCAAATGAGTGCAAACTTTGGTTTTGAAACTGTGATGAAAACCAGCACTATAAAACAAATGCTTCAAAATGAATTCAAAGACAACATTGGATTCCATGATCGTTTCCACAAGAACCAGAGCACAATTGTCTATGATGCATCTGCTGGTGGAAGTTACATTGAAGCAGCCATTTATTCTTGGGGAATAAGTGATGAACAGTTACTAAACAATGTTGCAAGGTGTCTGAGAAAGAAGTTTACAGAAGAAGTGGGTTTATCTTGGCCTCTCCGTGTTGATGAGCTTGAAAATATTGAAGAACCCCATGAACTTTTGCGCCAACTTTTGACATGGCTCAAGGATCCTGATTCCAATGACTTTACTGAAGCAAGTCATGATCCACAAATTGCTGCTTTGGCATCCCTCTTGTTTTCGTTCATCACCGGCAAACGCACATCCTTCCAAACAAAGTTATCAGTGACTCTTCATGGATTAACTCGGAGTCGTGAAATCATTGACATCTTGAAAAAATTTGCTCTTGGAATAAGTTACATAGATGTTCTTGCTCTGTATGAAGCTTGGGCCATGGATGATATCAAAGCAAATGTTGCTTGTCCTGACGAGTTAGCAGATGGTTTTCCAGGAACAGGTATCCGAGATAACGATGACTTCAAAGATGATACATTGACAGGGGCCGATACATCTCACCGGACCAATGTTATGTTTGTACAACCTGATGATGTTACATCAATGGACTCAGAGGAGGGTCGTCCTATACTTCAATTGACCAAGTCTGAAGATTTGAAAGATTTAAGTACTTTACAACACAAGATTCATCCTTACAAAACAGTCAAACGTGGCCAGCCAGCAGTTCGTCAGGAAATTGATATCTCACTTCAAACAAGTGATGAGCAAAGAAAGCGAGGTGTTATGCACGTGTTGGCCTGTCTGGATATTGCAGGGAAGAACATACCAGCTGATGAACAGAAAGTTGGAAGTTTCACTGGGTTCCAGGCTAATATCCATGAGTATGTGGTGAAAAGTACAGCATACTATTTTCTGACATTTCCAAAGCCACCTCAGAAGTCAGTGGTTCACGAGGTTATGTGTCGCATGGTCACCGCAGCCGAGTGCAAGTCAATGCCATTTATTCAGCTGGTAGGCGACCAACCAGTCTATGCCCTTATTGTCCAGCTGAAAAATGAGAATCCTGAGAAATTTCAACTTATCCTTCCATTCTTGGGTCCATTCCACGCTCACATTTCCTTCATATCGGCGATAAACAAGCGGTTCCATGGCTCAGGTTTATCTGAAATTCTTGTGGCAGCCGATATAATATCAGAAGGATCAGTTGACCAAGCACTTCGTGGTAAACACTACAACAGAGGCATAAGGTGCCTTTCACTTATGTATGAGGTGCTCATTCGCAGGATTATTTTTCGCGGGGTCAGCGAGGGACTGAAGCTATCATCGGAGCTCAAATCAAAGTTGGAAGTTCTTAGAAGTCCACCCAATAGCTCAAAAGAACAATTACAGGCCATCGCAGATGATTTCCTGATGGATGCAGAGTTCAAGTCCTTTGTAGAAAGAGCATTTGAGAGTGTTGGGAAATCAGACAGCCCTATGGCAAGGTTCTGGTTGAGCTTTATGGAAATGGTTGAAATACTGATCATGAACATATATGCCCTGAGGACACAGGATTGGGATTCATTCAAAGCATCCCTCTGAATGATGATGCCATGGCTGCGGATATACGACAATGATAAATACAGCAGATGGCTTGTAGAATTCTGGCTTGAGATTAGCAGTCTCCCCGAAGAAAAAGAGAGGTACATGCGAGATGGCCTATTCGCGCAATCAATGACCGGGAAACCGTACTCGTGCTTACCCCTGGATCTCTGGATAGAAATGACCATGAATAATGCGAGATGGCCTATTCGCGCAATCAATGACCGGGAAACCGTACTCGTGCTTACCCCTGGATCTCTGGATAGAAATGACCATGAATAAAGGGTCGAAGATGAAAGCAGGTTGGAAGCGCATCTTAAAAAATGAAAAGATGTTGTTGACTCACACAAGAACCGTCAACTCTGTGAATAGAGTTAGAAGTTCACTACATGCATTGGCAAACCTCACCAAATCATCTGAAGGTCACAGAGAGAACTCCACAACGAGGTTGTTGCTGGATGAGCACGGTGTACAAGATCTAGACAATTGCATCACGGAATTTGATTGTGACCCATTCGACCTTACACAGCCTATCTTGAGGTCGCTCCAGTCAGGAATGGTCGCATCAGATGCACTTGTCAAAGACTTTGACTCAGCACATGAGGATGGGGAGACTCTAGTGCAATCATTCTTCAAAGAGCGCAAGTTCTCTGGTGATAAACAGTTTGATGCAACCATACACAGAAACAGCAGACACAGCTTCAGCAAACCACCAGTTATCAAAGACGCATCAAAACAGAAGGTCACAAAAACAGATGCTATGGAAAACAAAGCCATGGCCGAGATCATCACTTTGGCACAAGAGTTAGATGATGGTCTAGTGCTATCTGAAGTCATGGAATACCGCATGACAGAAGAGTGTCTCCCCATCTTCAATGTAAATGGAACAATGCGCAAAGGGCAAAAATGTAAACTGGCACAAAAGTTCAACTTTATTGAACTGGAGTTCCGGGATAGATACATTGCACAAGTAGATATGGGGTTCATTTGGAGGCTATCAACCCCGTCTGCTGAGGATAGAGAGAAGCAAGACGTAAGTGCTTATACATGGGGCGATTATGCTGCTAAAATGTTTAACCTTGTTGTCCAACGCCATCCTACGGCTTCCCAGATAATATTTGTAAATGACCCATATGATCTACAACACAGCATCAAAGATAGTGAACATGAAAGGTGAACAGGTGAATTGCCTTTTGTTGGTGGGACCAGGAATATTTTCATCAAGAGAAATGATGAACTGCCATCCCCTAGGCACTTCAACAACATGTTCAAGAACCCAGGAAACAAAATTCGTCTGCAGCAATTTCTGAAGACTGAGTTCAAAACCCTGTTACTCCAACATCCAGATACCAGATTTATTTACTCTGTGAGGGAACAACAACATGCATTTTAAGGCCATTTTCCCTGCTAGAGCGGGGGTTAGCCTTGCGGTCCCCATGACAATCTTCTCCATTTTGCCCTATTTTCTGCATCTCTCCTTGTTAACCCCCTTGCCCGCATTTCTTCTTCCACCATCTTTAGCCAAGTCTTTCTCGGTCTTCCCCGTCCTCTACTTCCTTCTACATCAATTTCCATCACTCTTCTCAACCAGTCACTTTCATCCTTCCTCAACACATGACCAAACCATCTCAGCCTGTTCCTCTTCACAGCATCAATCACAGGCAATATTCCCATCATCTTTCGCAATTCATCATTTGTCTTCCTCTCTCTCAACGATACTCCGCACATCCATCGAACCATTCGCATTTCCACCCTTTCCAGCCTTCGTTGCTGCTCTACGTTCATTACCCATGTCTCGCTCCCATAAATCATAACACTTCTCACACATGCAGCATACACCTTTCCCTTCAGCTTCAGCGACACTCTCCTCCTCATCAGCACGCCACTCAGCTCCCGAAACTTCTTCCATGCACATCTCACTCGAGCAACCGTTGCCGTGTCTGATCCACCTTCTCCATTCAGCATGTCTCCGAGGTAGCAAAATGTTTTCACACCTTCCAGCTTCATGCCGTCTCCAAGATCCAACTCAACATTTCCTCCATCTGCAGCTCCCTCTGTGCACACCTTACATTTGAATGTAGCTGCCACACTGGTTAATGACCCTCTCAGACCACTACATTTTTGATGAACCCACTCAGCGCACATTGTACATTGAATGGAGTTCACTCCGACACCCTTCCTGCACACAGCACACGGCCACTTCCCAGTTCTTTCCACCTCACCACATGCTTTACCACTTGCCATCACCTTTGTCTTTCCGATATTCACCTTCAGACCTTTTGTCTCCATACATTCCTTCCACTTGTTCATCTTTTCCTTCAGTCCATCCATACTTTCCGCAATCAACACCAGATCATCTGCATACAACAACTCCCACGGTAAACCCTCCTTTACGTTCTGAGCCAGCACCTCCATCACAGCTACAAATAGTAGTGGACTTAGTACCGACCCCTGATGCACTCCCACCTTCACCTCAAACTCACCACTGTTCCCGTCCTTCGTCCTTACAGCTGTGCGCGCTCTTTTGTACATTGCCATCACTACTCTGATCAACCATTCCTCCACTCCTAACTTCCTCAATGCCCATGTCAATACTTTGCGTGCAACCCTATCGAATGCTTTCTCCAGATCAACAAACCCAAAAAACAACTTCTTCCTCTTCTCCATGTACTTCTCCTGCAACTGCCTCACAAATGAAAAGCGCATCTGTCGTTCCTCTTCCTGGCATAAATCCAAACTGCATTTCGTCGATCTTCACTTTCTTCCTTATCCTCCTCTCCAACACCCTTTCCAATACCTTCATTCCATGCTCCAATAACTTTATCGCTCGGTACGAGCCACACTCCAGAGGGTCACCTTTCCCCTTGTATAGAGGGACGAGGGTACTCAGTTCCCAATCCACTGGAATGCGGCCTTCTTTCACCACCAGATTACAGATCTCTGTCATTCTCTTCACACCCCAACTTCCTGCTGCCTTCAACATATCTCCCACAACTCCCGTCGGCCTTCCCGCTTTTCCACTCTTCATTGCTGTTATCGCTTCCTCAACTTCCTTCTCAGTTATCTTCTCTGCCGGTCCTAAAACTGGGTTACTCTCTATGTTGCCATCCCATTCATTCTCTGTATTCAACAGCATTTCCATATATCTTTTCCATCTTCCTTTAATTCCATCTGGGTCGACAATGATTTGTCCCACTTCATCCTTCAAGCAACTCACCCCCATCACATCACACCTCTCTTTCGCTATGTGCTTTGCAATCCTGAATACTGCTTTCTGACCCTCTTCTGAATCCAAGCGTTCTCCGAACATTTTCCGACATGCCTCCTGCGCCTTTGCTACCTCTTTCTTTGCAGCCTTCCTGGCTGCCTTATAACTTTCATGCTCTGCTGTTTCTGCTCCCGTACCCTTCGCCTTCTGCCACTCCTTGAACTTCTTCCTCTTCTCGTCAATCCTCTTTCCAACTTCATCATCCCACCACCATGTTTCCGAGTGCCTCGGTGGTCCTTTTGTCCATCCACATACCTCACCAACGGCTCCCAACAGACTAGCTTTCATTGACATCCAACCACTTTCAAGCTCAACCACATCATCCTCTACCCTACTCAGCCTCTCTTTTAATGCCTCCCTTACTGTCACCTCTTTCAACCTCCACACCTTCATTCTTGGTTGGTACTTCACCCGCCGAGCTCTCCTCGCACCTTTCATTTTTATGTCGCAGACAACCAAGTGGTGCTGTGAAACAGCCTCCTCCCCCGGGATCACCTTTGTGTCCCGGAGGTGCCCCCTATCTCGCCTCCGCACCATCAGGTAGTCAACGGTTGTCGTCGACCCACCTGACGTGTATGTAACAAGCTTATTATCCTCTTTCTGGAACTGAGTATTACAAATCAACAAATCAGCTCCATCAGCAAACTCCAAAATCCTTTCACCTTCTCCATTTCTCACACCATATCCGTAACCCCCATGAACTCCCTCAAAACCATCCATACTCCTTCCCACATGTCCATTCAGGTCTCCTCCCACCACAACAACCTCTTCATCTTTCACGTTTTCCATCAGCTTCTCTATCGCACACCAGAACTTGTCCTTCTCTTCATTGTTTCGACCAACCTGCGGAGCATATCCCGAGATGACATTCACCAAGAGCTTTCCAATCATCATTTTCACCATCATCAACCTATCACTCACTCTAGTCACACTCACCACACTGTCTACAAACTCCTCAGAAAACAGGACACCAACACCATTCACGCCCTCCGGGCACCCTTGCCACACGAACTTGTATTTCTGTCCCTGCCTACCCTTCACCATTCTCACACCACTTCCCTTCCATCTCGTCTCTTGCACACAACATATGTCCACTCTTCTTCTGACCAATACTTCCACCACTTCTCCTGATCTCCCTGTCATTGTCCCTACATTCCATGTCCCAAACCTCAGAAACCGATCTCCACTTCGGGCTGCACCCTGCCAATATGTAGTTGTAATTGTCATGGTTCTCTTTTTGAGGCAATGTTTTTTATGGCCGGATGCCCTTCCTGACGCCAACCCTCTTAGTCGTCTCTTACGACACGCAGGGATACGGTGTACCTATTCTGACCAGGGTACACACTGGGAAACGTTTAAAACATGGAAATTCTGGGGGGGGGGGGGGGGGGGCGGCGTCAGCATCACGGCTGCAGTTTAAACATATTTCAACAATATCCAAACAGAACCATGAAAACCATGAAAAACAATCTGGGAAAAGTCTCCAAGCGAGAACGTGGATTTGAGAAGGAAGGAGCAGAGGCGGGAGAGAAACGAGATACAGGGGGCAGGGCACAAGCCGAGACGAGGAGGAGAGCGAACAAACGTGTCCGGGAGGGGAGAAAGAATCAATATAGAATTCTTTGTCTAGGGAGGTGAGGTGAGGGGGAGAAAATAAAATAAAAGAAACAAGCAATGCAGCGGAGGAAATAACCCAAACCGACAAAACACTGACGGGGGAGGGAAGCCCCAAGTTACCAGGCCGCGCACGAGGTACGACTCAGAAAACGATTAACTACACACAAGTTTGTACGAATTACAAACCAATACCAACCAAACACACAAACACACAACGTCTGTGAGGGAACGCTGTAGTGATTTGTCCACTGATGAGGAGGTAGTTGAGTTGACATGTCAGCATATGGAAGCAGACACCATTCTGTTGTACATATATTCCCAACTAAGAAAGTCGGGAGTAAAACATGCCGTTGTCATTGATGCAGAAGACACAGATGTGTTGGTTTTAGTATCGTATGCGGCACATCAAATTGAAGGTATGCTAGGACTGAAAAGGAAGAAAAGCATAATTGATTGCGCAACACTTCTTGATACGGATATTAGTGATATCATTATCCCATTTCACATCCACACTGGTGCAGATGCTATTTCCAGTTTCTATGGCCGTGGAAAACCATCAGTCTTTGACAGCACAATGAAGTCAGAAGAGGCACGAGAGCTACTTAGAGGGCTTGGGAAATGTCTCCCAGTGACATCACAAACTCTTAAACAGCTAGAGCAGTATACCATCAAATACATATACAAGGATAAATCAAGCAAGACACTCGCAGAAGCTCGGGCCAAAAAGTGGGAGGGGATGAAGAGGAAATCGACTCTCAGGATTCCTCCTGATACAGATTCACATAATTTGAAGGTAACACGGGCCAACTATCAGGCATTCATCATGTTAAACTTTATGAATCCAGATGCTCCATCATCTCCCCTTCAGCATGCTTGGAGCTTGAGAGAGGGCAAATGTTTGCCAATATGGTATTCACAGCCGGCACTACCTCAACGTCTATGTGATGCCAGAACAAACCGCACTGTAGACTCTGACACAGATTCAGATACTAGTGATTGTAACAGTGATTCTGACTCTGATTCTGATGGATATGACACTGAGTAGGATGATGAGCTGGGCAATAAAGCAAGATAAGCATCATTGGACAATGTGTTTAGAAATAACTGTGTTATTGTTGGCCAAGGATCCTGATTCAAGTCTTTCAGTAGCCCTTTTGCCAGCCATTTTGAAATTTCAAGGTTATGGCAACCACCTTTACTTTTAAAAGTTGCTTATTTGAATTTGCCATGTCAGAAAACATATTATTAGACACTAAAATCATTAGAATCGGACAATGTTAACTGTGTTGGTGAATTTGACCGCCAGTCAAAAGTGCATTGACCTTTCGACGTTTTTGACCATAGCGCCCTCATTTAAGGTCGGAGGTATAACAAACTATACTTTGTTTTTTGTTTTTTTCTTCTTGTTTTTTTTGTATACAAGATCGAGGCTCGTGAAAGAGCGAACATTAATCACACAGAAAGACCAACCGACACATAAAACATATAACATCGGGAGCGGTAGACAAGATGGGGAGAGAGGGGGAAGGACACAAACACAACATTTGAGAGCAGGGACCGAGAGACATGGAGACATCGAGAGATCTGAGAGAGGGCGAGGGCTTTGGGGGGGGGGCATGGGAAGGGGGCGGTGGGAGAGGTATAAAACATATGGACACTGCCAGGACTTCCAGGAAAGAAGTTGGAATTTCAAACAAGGTGGATCTGGGGTGAATTAGCGGGGGTAGAAAAGATCAAGGTTTTGGATGGGGGAAGATAAGAGATGGTGGTGAACAGCTGTTTTAAAGACCTGGAGGGAGGAGTGGGATTGAAGGGAGTAAGGGAGTTTGTTCCAGAGGCGGGAGAAAAGAGGAATGAAAGAGTGAAGGTGAGCAGAGAGCCGAGATTTCGGCAGTTTAACCATCAGAGGGTTGCTGGCAGATCTTGTGCGACCTGTAGGAATATTTGGGGGACAGAGCACAGAGAGAGCTGGGGGTGCAAGGCCGGAGAGGAGTCGGTAGACGACAGAAAGACCACCTACCTGCCTGCGGTGAGTGAGTGAAAGGCCCTCAGAGATAGCTTCATCGCGGGAGATTCCAATAATTCTGAAAGCTTTGGTTTCAACAGCGTGAAGCCGAGCTAGGTGTGAGGCAGGAGCACCGGCCCATAGGGGAGAACAGTATTCCATTGAGCTGCAGATGAAAGCCTTGTATGTGGTGAGGAGCTCAGGTGTGCCGAGGAAGGACCGCACGACGGAGGATGCCCAGTCGGTGACTGGCTTTGGAGGCCAGCTTGGAAATGTGGTTTTCCCAGGAAAGATCATGGCAGATAGTGAGACCCAAAAGCTTGAGCGACAGAACTTCTTGGAGAGGATTGTTGAGAAAGTAGATGGGAGGGTTGTCGAGTCGATCTTTTCGGAGAGACATAGTAAGAGTGTGAGATTTGTCAGGATTGAAAGACATGTTCCACTTGTTTGACCAGTCTGTGATTTTGTCCAAGTCTTCAGAGAGTGAGGAGGCTGCAGACTGCCGATCTGAGGGAAGAGGATTGGAGCGGCAGAGAGTGGAGTCATCAGCAAAGAGATAGAGAGGATTTTCAAGAGAGTCAGAGAGATCATTGATGAAGACCAGAAAAAGCACGGGGCCCAGAACACTGCCTTGGGGAACTCCAGCCTGAACAGGAAGAGGAGATGAGAGAAACCCATTCAGGGCCACACGTTGACGATGACTAGAGAGGAAGTCCGCCAGCCATGCGTGGAGATTTCCATGGATACCAAAGGAGGAGAGTTTGGTGAGCAGAGCGGGGTGCCAGACCGTGTCGAAGGCACGTGATATGTCGAGGGAGACAGCTCTAATTTCCTGTTTGGCGTTGAGGACCTCCATCCATTGTTGAGACAGCAGAAGCAGCATGTCCAGAGTAGAGTGACCTGGTCTGAAACCAAATTGATGATCAGAGATCAAGCCATTGGAGAAGAGGAAAGATTTCATATCCAAAGCAATGATGGATTCCATGACATTGCTGATAATTGGGAGAAGGCTGGTTGGTCTGTAGTTGCTAGGATCTGTTTTTGCACCTTTTTTGTGCAAAGCGGTGATGTTGGCTGATTTCCAAGCAGATGGCAGTTGACCTTGAGCAAAAGAGAGGGTGAAGAGAACAGAGAGAGGGTGCGATAGAGCAGCAGAGCAGGATTTTAGGACCCGTGGGCTGATGCCGTCGGGTCCAGTTGCAGAATCAGAGTCGAGGGTTGACAGAAACTTTTCCACCTTGTCAGGAGGAAAGGACACGGAGTCCAGGAGCAGCAGGGTACGACTGGGTATGGTGGGTACAGAGAGGGATGGGTTTGGGACACAAGATTTAGAGGCAAACACAGAGTTGAGGCATTCAGCTTTTTCACGTGCGGAGTCAGCTGTGTAGCCGTTTGAGGTAAGGGAGGGGATGGAGGGGGAACAAACACCAGAAACGGATTTGACCAGACGCCACCAGGATTTGGAAGAGGGAGACAGATAAGAGAGTTCGGTCTTGAGAACGGAGAGATATTGTTCCTGGCTCTCCTGAGGGTGGACACACACTTGTTTCGGGCTTTGTGAAAGGAAATGAGATTTCCTTCCGTTGGATTTGCTTTCCAGGAGACGAAGGCAAGTTGTTTCTGGGCAACAGCCTCATCACAACATTCCGTGTACCATGGACGGGAGGAAGGGTATGACAACTGAAGACGAGATGGGATAAATCTGTGCATGAGAGAGAGCAATTTACTTTGGAAGAATTCCCAGGATGAGTTTATGTCAGAGGTGGTAGAGATGGGAGACCAGTCCAGATGATTGATGGCTGCTTGAAGACCGTGCCAGTTGGCCTGAGTGAAATGCCAGACTCGTCGACGCTGATCAGGCTCCCTGAGGATGGTCAGAGAGATGTCCACTTTAACAAGGACATGATCAGATGATCCGATTGGAGCAGAAGAAGAGCAGCAGACATTTTCAGGGAAGTTAGTCATACCAAGTCCAGAAGAGAAGATGTTCCGTTGACTGAGATCCGGGTCGGGAAATTGACAGATTGTGTCAGTCCCAGTGAGTCGCAGAAGTCCTTTGCTGAGGAGCCATGGCTGGTGAGAGAGGTACCCACACCCAGCCAACTGGCATGATGACAGTTGAAATCACCACATATGAGGAAGAGAGAGTTGGGATGAGTAGATAGAAGTTGGTCCATATTATCAGACAGCGAGATGTAGATGGAGTCATCACTGTTTGGTGGACGGTACAACACACATATGAACAAGAGGTGGGAGCGAAGGGGAAGCCGTAGCCAGAGGTATTCCTGGGGGTGAGGTGGAGAGGGTGCAGTGCAGGGCGAGTGAGGAAGAGAGTTTTTGATAAAGATAGCAACCCCGCCTCCAGGACGAGGCTCAGGTCTATCATACCGGAGGAGGGAGTAGCCCGGGAGAGATACTAAGGAATCAGAGACATCATAAAGGAGGAAAGTTTCTGTTAAGCAGATCACATCTGGTTTGACAGAAGCAACCTGTATGGAGAGATCAGTTAAGTTTGAACGAAGGCCCCGGATGTTTGAGGTCCATACCGTTAATGAAGAGGAAGGGGGAGCATCAGATACAGAACAGGGGGGAGGAGGGGTAGGGTAAGATGTGGAAGAGGTGGAAGAGGTAGGGAGAGCTGTTGATGTTGAAGGTGTGTCAGAGATTTCAGAATAGCTCGGAGAAAGGGAAGGATGGGGCGGACAAAAGGTTTGATGGTGATTGGGTGAGGAACAATGAGGTGTTATTTGAGGAGGAGGAAGAGCGAGGCAGAAGGTTGGGGGAGATGGAGGTGAGAGTTGGAAGGGGGAAGAAGCAGGGAGGACGCTTTGAGGAGGGGAAGTGAGAGGGGGAAAATTGAGAAGCAATGAGGGTGGGGAGATTTGAAGGGGAGGGGTGAGGGGGGAGTTTGGGAGGGAAGGGACAAGGGGAGGGATTTGAAAGGGATGTGATATGGGGGAGATTTGGAGGGGAGGGGTGAGGCAGGAGTCTAGGAGGGGAGGGGCGAGGGGGCGTCTTGGTGGGGAGGGGTGAGGGGGTAGTTTAGGAGGGAGGGGGTAAGGGGGGAGATTTGAAAGGGATGGGTGATGGGGAAGATTTGGAGGGGAGGGGTGATGGGGAAGATTTGGAGGGGAGGGGTTATGGGGAAGATTTGGAGGGGAGGGGTGAGATTGGATTTTAGAAAGTGTACGATTTATGGGAAACGAACATTTATTGCAAAATGAGTTTCTTGTGACCTTCGAGTTAAAAATACGTTTAAGGACGCTGGATGGAGGATGGAGTGCAGGAGAGTTTAGGGAATGTAGAAAAAAGGCACTATAGGAGATGGATATTTTTTTTGGGATGAATTGATTTGGTGAGCAAGTCGAAAGCAGCCTTTTAAAGAAGAAGAAGAAGAAAAAGGTGTTATAAAATATGACGGAATACATAACTTGAGGGGAAAGTGTAAACATTGAAGGTTAATAACAGTGAAAACTATCTGGGGAAATGGGGGAGAAACACGTGGTCGAAGAACGAACGAATAAGAATGAATAAACGAATGAGAACAGAGAAGGAAATGTTTGTTTTTTTTGTTTGTTTGTTTTTTTGAGTTGAGATTTACACAAGGAAGTAGGCTATGGGTGAAAAGACTGGGAATACAGAGAACGAAAGTTATTGGATCACAAACGACGGACCGCTGAGAGAAAAACAAAGCCTCAAGGTTGTACAGTGTACACTGTACAAGGCCTCAAGACACGACACGAATTAACACGATTTTCAATACAGGTATGAAAGATTTGCACCGAAAAATCTTCGTCGGGACACAATATACGTACAACACCATAAATAAATACAGTTTTAACGAAAATACAAATGGGAACAATCACTTAACTTCGCCAGTCATCATGGCGAAGTTATGGCGATGTAATTTCCATACGAAAATTTTTGGAATCCTCATGACTAGACAAGTAATTTGATATGCATATCGACACGATTGGAATATATTTGAATTTTGACCCCTGTTTGACCTTTGTTGACCCTTCCTGGAAATGCCTGACATTTTCAAGGGGGCAGCCCAAGTCAAAATTGTTTGGTATTCATCAGGGAACACAAAAACACTTTCAAACCTTTGTTCCCAGAATTTGGTCACGGGACCTACAGGCTGGTCTCCTACTAAAAGTACTTTTATAAATCATCATTCAAGCACACCATTCCAACGCTCGCTCGCAATTCAAATTCACCTTGTCCGAACACATGCCTCAATCACAGCTCAACCACCACAAAACCATTTCAACCACTGCGCCTCCACCACCTGACCACCACAACACTTCAACCTGCCTGAGTTAGTACATGTACTTGTGCACTTGGCCACAATTCAAGGCTTCATAAATAGAAAGCCAGAAAACCACAATCCTGGACCAGAAGTTGAGGTCGTGTGGGGGAGGGGAAGAAGCTACCTGTGTACCTGAGTACATGGGCTTGGGAATGCAGGCCACTTTGTTGAGGATGTAATTTCCAAATCTTCTGATTCCTCGAGAATACCATCCAGTTCAGCCTGGAAGAAACATCAAAGAGCACTCTGCTGTAATCTACAGTCACGTGAAAACGTAAGTACACCCCATGTAAAGTTTTGACTTTTTCAACATATTTCAACGTACAGCTATTTGATCTTCATTTCAACAATATTGACAGATAAAGGTGATATAATATAACAAATATCATGAAACATTTACATTTTGTAGTCCATTGTATAATTGAAATAAACATACGTAAATGCAAATTTCGCATGTGGAAAAAGTAAGTACACCCCATGAAATGTTTTTTAAAATCTTTTTAACATATGTGGACATATCAATATTTGATCTTCATTTAAACAGTATCTATAGATAAAGGTGATCTAATTGAACAAAAAACAATGAAAATTTGACTTTGCAATAATTTATTCAACAAAAAATTGTATGCACAGCTCGTTTCAAATCCCCCACAACATCTCGATGGGATTTAGATCCGGGCTTTGACTTGGCCATTCCAGAACCCTCCATTTCTTTCTTTTCAGCCATTCCTTGGTGGATTTACTAGTATGCTTATGGTCATTGTCATGTTGCAAGGTCCACCTTCGTTTGAGCTTCAACTTACCGACAGATGGCCTCACATTATCCTCAACCGCCCTCTGGCACAATGAAGAATTCATTGTGGATTCTATGATGGTGAGCTGCCCAGACCCTGACGCAGCAAAGCTGCCCCAAACCATAATATTTCCACCACCATGCTTTACAGTTGGTATCAGGTTCTTGTGGTCAAATGCTATCTTTGGTTTTTGCCAAACATGTCTTCTGGTACTGTAGCCAAATAGCTCTACCTTTGACTCATCTGTCCAGAGCACATTGTTCCAGAAGTGCTGGTCTTTGCCGAGGTATTCATTGGCAAACTTTAGTCTTGCCTTGATGTTCTTTCTGGGCAGCAAAGGTTTCCTCCTGGCACACCTCCCATGTAATAATAATAATAATAACTAGAACTGCCACTTTAAAACTGCTGGCAGTGATGACCGGTTTACTCGCACCCACTTTTGATACAACCCCACTTTTGATACAACCCCACTTTTGATACAACCCCACTTTTGATACAACCCCACTTTCATTGGACATGCTTTGCCACAACCCCCTTGGATACAACCCTGATAAACACTCACACACACACACACACACACACACACACACACACACACACACACACACACACACACACACACACACACAAACACACACACACCCTTCACACACACACACACCCTTCACACACATACACACATACACACACACACACACACACACATCCCACCTCCCCCCACACGCACACGCCTCCACACATACATACACACACACATCCAACCCCCCCTCCTTCACACGCACCCCCCACCCCCACATACACACATATCCACCCCCCCCAAACCCACACACCCCCAAAAAAACACCCCCACCTCCACACATAAACACACACACACACACACATCCCCACACACACACACACACATTCCCCCTACCCCCCACCCACATACACACACACAAACACATGCACACACATTCCCCCTACCACCCACCCACATACACACACACAAACACATGCACACGTCCTCCCACCCCCACCCCCAACACACACACACACACACACACACACACACACACACACACACACACACACACACACATCCCCCCCACCCCTAACACACACACATGCACACATCCGCCCCACCCCCAACACACACACACACACACACACACACACAAACACACACACATATCCCCCACCCCTAACACACACACAAACACATGCACACATCCCCCCTCATGCCCAACCCTAACACACATGCACACACACAAACACCCCCACACCCCTCCCCCCACACGAACACCCCTCCACACATACACCCCTCCACACACACACATATCCACCCACCCCCCTCACACCCACACACACATACACACACACGCACATCCACACATCCACACACACAAACACACGCACACATCTCCCCACCCCACTCCCAACACACACACACTCACACACACACACACACACACACACACACACACACACACACACACACACACACACACACACACACACACACACACACCACACACACACACACACACACATTCCCCCTACCCCCCACCCACATACACACACACAAACACATGCACACACATTCCCCCTACCCCCCCACCCACATACACACACATCCCCCCACACACACAGCCACACACACACACACACACACACACACACCCTCCACACATAAACACACCACACACATATCCAACCCTCTCCTCCACACGCACACCCCAACCCCCCCCCCCCCCCCACATACACACATATCCCCCCCCCCAACCCACACACACACAAACACGCGCACCACCCCTCCCCCCACACGCACACACATATCCAGACAAACGCACATCCCCCTCCCCCCACCCCCCAAGACACATACCCCACACACATCCCCTGACACAACCCCACCCCACCCCACCCCACACACATCCCCCCACACACACACATTCCCCCTACCCCCCCACCCACATACACACACGCACACATCCCCCCACCCCAACCCCCAACACACACACACACACACAACACACACACACACACACAACACACACACACACACACACACACAGACATCCACACACATGCACATCCATACACACAAACACACACACACATCCCCCCCACCCCATCCATTTAAAAAAATATTTTCGTTTAATTAACGATATCTGCCACCCGTGGAAGAACGTCCTGCCGTGGCATGACGTCATCCGTGGCCAGTGCCAGTATGTCAGCGTAGAAACGAAGTATCCCGTCGATCGAACTTGGTCAAATTTTTCATGATTGTCACCAAATTTGTTGTGGTATTTTGTTAACTCATCCGAGGCAATACGACAATCGAAATCCGATTTGAAATCGGAGGCCAAATTGACGCCGTAAGGTGTGCCTGCACGTGTGGATATTTTACCTGTGGAAGATTCACTTTGGAAATACGACCCATTTAAAATGTTAGATTTTGGATAACTTCGTCATTTTAAATCGGATTTCCACAAAATAAAGGTCACCAATGCTTGCAGATAGATACCTCTCTTTCTCCTTAAAATTGAAGACAGGATGAACTTCAGAGCGAGAAATAAGCCGAGGCAACGGAGAGTTTTACAATGTTATTTTCCAATGTAAATGACAATATCGTGTAGTTTTACGAAAATTCATCAGAATTTGCCCAGATTTGTTGCATTCGAATATTAACACCCTCTAGCGACTGTCAAATCCGAAGACAATTTAATTTCGAGCTACCCTTAGCTTGTGAGGTGGTTATGTCACATGGCCTGGTCAAAAAAAATGTGTTGTGGTTCTTCTTCTTCAGGCAATAACAACTTCTAGTTTCCAGACCGTACATCCAATCATCTTGAGATTTTGCACACTTGTTACTCTTCATGACTTCTACTAGAGTATGAAGTTTCCACGCCGATCAAGCAAGCGATTCAAGAGATATCCATTTAAAAAAGAAAATCGTTTAATTAACGATATCTGCCAAACCACGTGACCTATCGAAAATTCTAAAATGACATTTTAGTACAATGACATGCTGAACAGATCTGTGAATTTTCTCCTCGATTGGATCAAAAATGAGGGAGGAGCTAGGTTTTAAAGGTTCATGCTTAAAAACGTCAACGTAAAAACGTTTGCCTTTATGGCACAACCGCAACAATATTAAGCTACAGTGGGAAGGTATCACATCTAAATATGCAAACAGATGGGAGAGGTGACGTAACACCCTCTTGGTTGATTAAAAACAATTTCAATACTAGAACGACACTTGAACGCCCTACCAGGAGTTCTGCCTCATACTCCGAATCTTCAGAATCGGCGGCTTCACCATCATCAAAGTCATCTTCCATGCAGGTATCCTCCAGATGTAAGATTCTCTCTGTTTCTCGTACTGTCTCACACATAACAGCAACAAGAGAGCATATTTAACAATGCAGAGCTTCGTGGGGTATTTCTCTAGGTGACACATTTTCACACCATATGTGACTGTGACCCCTTTTAGATGAAAAGCACACTTATTTTAATGTATTTCCATCATTTTAATATGTATTTTAATGCAAAATTTCCAACTATGAGGGGACAGGGGATCCTCGGTTCCCCTCAAACATATCAGGCCTGAGGCTACTGAGCATGCCAAATAACTTGGTGTTAATGGAGGTGAGCAGTGATCCTGGATTGAAGTGGTTTCTGGTGGACCAACGTGCACCCCTGCAGCTCAACAATCTTTCTTTTCTTTGCTCATGCTTCTGCAATCTCCATTATCACCATTTCTGATATGCAGAACACCTGCAGCGACTGCAGGAAAATCTTCGCAGTCCATAAATCTTTTGACTTCAACAATGGTCCAGATCATTTATAGCAGTATTTTGTCAAGATGTAATTGATTGCAAAATTATAATAAGAAAAATCACATTCTCTACTTTGCTTTGCGGCCTTTTCTGATTACACGATCAATCTTTGCTGCATCCATTGGGAGGTCCGCCATCTATGGAGGATAAAATAGGCAGTCATCATACAAAAGAAAAGCATTCAGAGTAGTTGAGAACGTGCTCACCAAATAGGTACATCAACATATTACATCAACAAAAACGGTGTGGAGACCGTGGAGAGCCAGACGGGGCCGTTCCTGGACGACCACGTCGACGTGGTTGGCCTGAGCATCAACCTGCCTGCAATCCCCTGTGTGAGTGTGATGGGCCCGAGTCTGGGTGTTAAGAATAAGACTGACTAAGTGCTGCTTTGTGTCTCTGCATACCGATCATTGTATATACGTGTGGGAATAATAATTAAAACCTGTGTTCTTCCTTTTTTCCATTCGATCGTTCTCGTGATTTCCTCATTGACTAAGCGTGGTACGAATAGAACCGCTCGAATCGGGTTCCACTCCTGAAAACTGCACGGACCACGTGGCACTCAATCCGCTCGGTGAAGCCAAATCACACGTGGCTCGTGCGAGGCTTGCTTCCCCGCTTCCGTGGCGGCGCAGGGATTTAGGTACGAGCGAGACTTGGTCCCGAAACCTTATATATATATATATATATTGTTGCGGATCTCGGGTTCGGCCGCTCCCCTTACCGAGGGGGGGGGGGGTAGGGGGTTAATCCCCTCGACTATTAAGCTGGCCGTCCGAGT
>NC_136262.1:136458067-136699148 GCF_964187855.1 Myxine glutinosa | reverse complement strand
CATTAAGAGTTTAGAAAAAAAGTCCGGAAAACTGTTCTTTGCGTGACGGACTGACGGACGGAGGGACTGGCAAACTGACGGACGGCGTACAAACCTATAGTCCCCTCCGGTGTACACCGGTAGGGGACTAACAAGCATTCCGAGTATTGCGCTGCAATAGATGTCCCCTCCCAGCAGTCTGTCGTCCGGAAAACCGTTGGGGAAATTACCAAAGTTCAAAGTGCCATAACTTTGTCAAAAATGATCGAAACGTGTGAAGTTCGAACTTGATCTTTAACTTATCATGAGGAAACCATGTGCCAAGTTTGAAATCATTAGCATTAAGAGTTTAGAAAAAAAGTCCGGAAAACTGTTCTTTGCATGACGGACTGACGGACGGCACGGAGGTATATAATATGGAGAGCCAATTGGCCACCTCGCAGCATTAGCCGCCGTGAAGCCACCGGAAATAGTCTGGCGGCCATATTGGGAAGCCGATTGTTTTGTAAACAAAGCCTGTCAAAGCAAAGGCGTGGCGCACTGATGATGCAGCTGGAGCGAATTTTAGGACCGCCGACTATTTAATTAATATAGAATACTAATATTTGAACTGATATTCGGGCTCAGAATCCCGTTCTTTAAGGAAATGGTGTTCATTAAGTTTGAAGTTGATTCCAGACGCATTTTTCCTGGGGAATCCAATGGTTTAGAGCTTGTTTGAAAAAAAAGTGCCCAAAATTACCGCTCGGTGTTCTTTATCGTCCTTCTCATGACCCAATCACCCACTAGTAGGAATAAGAATCCTGACATGTTACACCCCTGTTTAACTCCTGTCTTCACCTTGAACCATTCTGTTGTTTCACCTTGGTCGACGACCGCACATTGAAAGTCTTGGTAAAGGGCTTTTACAAGGTTCACTAATTTTCCAGGTATGCTGTATTTCTTCATTATGACCCAGACTTTCTCTCGGCAAGGAGTCGAAAGCTTTCTAGAAATCTATAAAATTGAGGTACATCGTCGTTTGCCATTCTTTGGCTTGTTCTATAATATTCCTCAATATAAAGATCTGATTTGTTGTCATGTTATATTATGTTACTTAATTCAGTCATTATATTGTAACTAAGATGTGTATGTTTCTATTACCGAGATGTTAGAAACCAGTCACATAAATGACATGAAACGCTGTCATGTAGTTAACCCACACAATTCTTGGGTTTCGGAAGTTTTTGCTATTCATAACATACAAGACTTACATGTTGCAATGGAACGTTCAGCAGGACATGGTAATTGTTACATGAATAATGGAGCGGAGATATAGACATCTCATGCAACACATCTTTTACAGTTTAAATATTTACATGAAGTGTTGGTGAACTCGCCATATCAGACAAAGGGCAACCCACTTGCCGACTTGATGTCATGTCGCATCAAGAGGCGCTTATATGCGGCAACAAACTGCCGGGCCGTTGGGTTATTCCCACTTCCACATGCAATGCGGACCGCTCCAAAGAAAAGTTCAATGTGGTCTTGGCTCATTTTGTACGTGAGCAGGTATCGCAGGGGAGATGAGGCAGGTTTGACATATGTGAAATACAAAATTGTGACACTCTCTATGCAGATCATGAAACCAATGAAGGGGGTTTTCAAACGCGTATTGGTCATAACTTGACCATTCATGTTTTTGATGTTGGACAAGTAACTGTAGGCAGTATCCAGGAATGGCAGGAAAAGTCCTTCTCGTGATGTCATGAGTGGTGCCTTGTAGTTTCGTGCCAATGGATTGCGAGAATTTAGAATGTCAAACAGTTTGTCCAATGTTTCAATGTATTGGCAGGTAGCCTCACTGCCCTGAAATTCTGATAGTTGCAAAGTGTCCCTGCAAAACCGAATTGCATCTGCCACACTAGTGCTCAATGTCTGAGCGCTGTGTCCATCTTCATGACATTGCTCTTCCACTCGATGTGTTTCCGGGAGAGCTTATTCCCCAGACGCAAGCCTTCCCTCTTCTGCAGATCAAAGAGTGCCTGGATGTATTTCCACGCGATGACTTTTTTGTTGCCATCCTCCATCATTTTCATGGATCCAAGACAGTTTCTTGCAAGTTTAAGCATGTGACATGCATCGAGTACTTCGAGTACTTCGGCTTCAGTCGGACGGTTTGACCAGTCCTGTCGAAGTCACTCTCATTGAAGTGATCACTGCACAGAACTGTGGTGCCTGGGGTGGGGTAGAAGGACTCCCTTCTCAGGGCAGATGTCCATCGAGAGCACAAGTCCTTATCCTTTGGAAACCTTGAAACAAAATACATTGTGGTCACAAAATGTGGTTGCGGGTCAAAACCTCAGAGGGCAGTCACAACATCCGAGTCAAAACGACTCCATATCAAAATAATATTTTGAGTTTCATATGTATAGTTAAATACAACTTCATCTGCTAATGTTTGCCATGTGTCGGACTTTCGTACCTTCCACAAGTAACCCCCATTTGCTCTTTCTGCTCACGAGTGACACAGGAGGGCATGGAAACCCTGACAGTAGTAGACTGGACAATTAAGTTAAGCTCATCACAAATTAAATCACTTGACAATGATCACGAGCTGACGAGTCAATCTCGATACTTCAATCTGAATCAATGAATGAGTCAATCAGACATCAGTCTGACATACTCACATAGCCCTAGTGAATACACAATACAGTTATATTTGAGATCTGTGTCGTATTGCACACCCTGCGCATGGTCTAACATCATCAAATTCAAACACAGTGTTCAAACTTCATTGAAACTTAATTACCTAGCCCCACCACCGTGACCACGCCAAAAACTGAAAAAGCAGAACACCCGCGATCGTGGTTTGTCACTTACTTGTGAAATGTGCATGTGGAGGCCTTCCCTGAGGTATTTGTGCAGTCAAATGCAACACACTGTGGCATTTTGAAACAGCGCGTTCACAAATAAGACTCCTTACAGTCGGTAAGCATCCAAAATGAATCAGAAATTGTGAGATCAGCTGATTGTGAGATCAAACACGGACGCAGAGTCGCAGACACAATCGGCTTCCCAATATGGCCGCCAAGCAACTTCCGCTAGCTTCAGCCGACAGCCATCATTGGCTCTCCAGGTTTATTATATACCTCCGTGACGGACGGAGGGACTGGCATATATCTGGCGAACACATATATCGATCAGCTTACAAATGATACTGGGTGTCTGGTTAACGAACATAAAATAATGCCATGAGTGACAGAGATGAATGGAAGAAATGTGTCATGGAATGCCGAGCAAGCTCGACGCAGTAAGTAAGTAACTTCATAAGGGTTATTTACACACGATTTACTTCATAAGAGTTATTTACACAATATTTACTTCATAAGGGTTATTTACACACTATTTACTTCATATGGGTTATTTACACACTATTTAGAAATATTCTGTTTTATTTTGTAATATTTCACTTCAGAATTACCTCAAAAGACGACAGAGAATCAGAGATCGTTTTTCACCTCAGACAATCGCTTGGACGGTTGGCGCGCCCGTTATGTCATGGAACGATTGACCAATGGCAGGCTCACGTAATGGAACGATTGACCAATGGCAGGCTTACGTAATGGAACGATTGACCAATGGCAGGTTCCACGTAATGGAACGATTAACCAATGGTAGGCTCACGTCATGGGACGATTGACCAATGGCAGGCTCACGTAAAGGAACGATTGACCAATGTCACGCTCTGCGTCATGGAACGATTGACCAATGGCACGCTCTGCGTCATGGAACGATTGACCAATGGCACGCTCTGCGTCATGGAACGATTGACCAATGGCACGCTCTGCGTCATGGTGCGATTGACCAATGGCACGCTCTGCGTCATGGAACGATTGACCAATGGAAAGCTCTTGGTTGATTAATTGATGATTTCCTACGAAGAATCACGGAGGTCTATATCGAACCGATTAATAAATTAATAAAATAATTAATTAATAGCCGGCGAAGCCGGTGTTGTCAATAAACGAGTACGTATTATTAGATACTTTTTTAAAAGTTCCAATTGATCATGTCGATAATAATAAAACCCAAAACATGACGAAACAACAACGGTACCGGGACTACGTAACGTTCTTCTCCCTCATTGGTCAATTCCATAATGAGCTCCCACACGTCACGACATAACTTCCGATCTGTGGCCTGTGGTGTGGAATCCGAGTATGATCCTTTTACTGGAGTACAGCTCATGGTCCTGCTACAGTGGACACTGAACAACAACCAATCCCACATTGATTCCGCTTGCACAACGATGTTGGAAGAACAAAAAAGAAAGAAAGAAAAAAAAAAAAGACACAAACACACATCCGCTCGTGCGAATGACTCCGACATGGCACGATTGAGAGTGCTAAAAAGTTGCGTAAAAATTTGACATCAGGAGAAGGCTATTTGGACCATCGTGCCTGTGCTTCATCGTCACCACATGGAAATGATAAAATGTTTCAGTTTATGGACTCCATTTCATTGAGATTGAGGAGAGGGAACATTAAATTTCGGTGGATAATTTGTTTATAATAATTTATATAATTTATCCCTAACCTCCCCCGGGAACGGATTTTGAAAAAAAAAATGTCGATGTTTGGTAATGATATCGGTCGAGCGGAGCGAAAGTGCTGGAATGAATTCGTGGATACATTTTACCCTGTTCCGACCTCGGTTCCGGCATTTTTGGCAGGAATATTCCGGTCACCTCACGGTTGCTTGTAGCCGGCAAAGCCGGTGTTGCCAATAAACGAGTACGTATTATGTTGAAAACCTGATTATGCCTTGGCTCGAGAATCCGAAGCGCAGTGGGCGCAGCCATCTTGCGGAGGCGGAAGTATGCATAACAAATTTTAGCCGGCGAAGCCGGTGTTGTCAATAAACGAGTACGTATTATGTTGAAAACCTGATTCTGCCTTGGCTGGAGAATCCGAAGCGCAGTGGGCGCAGACCATCTTGCGGAGGCGGAAGTATGCATAACAAATTTAAAACGTTCATTAGGAGTTTCACCCGTCGTCGTTTGATTCACAATCTTATGCACCTCCGATGTATTAATAAAATAATTTAAGACCAACATCGGCCCGCACGGGCCTGGTTATCTTCAACAAAGCGCGTCACCAAACACCGGACCCAATGAGAGTCGAGCATTTGCAAAAATATTTCTAAAATGAAAGCGCTCAATGGTGGGCGCCATCGACTGGATGCGGAAGTTTGCATAAAACAATTGCGAAAAAGTTCAATAGGAGTTTGTTTCACCCGTCGTTCTTTGATTCACAATCTAATGAAACCTCTCATTAGTAATTAAAATACGTTAAGACCAACCTCGTTATCTTCAACGAAAATCGTCATCAAACACCAGAACCAATGAGATTCGAGCATTTGGAAAAAAAATTTTTTAAAGCTTATTACGCGTTTCGGACGGTGAAAACGGCATCAAATATTCTAACATTGACGAAGAATTCTTTTTTAGAAATCTCGCGGCCGTATGGGATAGTTTTTCACGGCCAGAAATACGGTATAAGCGGTTTACATATTTAGTTTAGAAATACGGATAGTTTTTCACGGCCGGAAATATCCGAAGTTGAGACGGAATTCACCGAATTAATCACTGCAAGCTAACTTCTTCTGGTGGACGAAGCCGCCGTGCCCGGAGAGTCAGAGAACCAGCCCTGGCGCCTGACAGCGACTGAAGTTAGAAGACTACACACTTACTGTGAAAATGTATGTTAAGCCCAGTTAAAAATAGGCCTTAAGCTAGCACATCGTATAGTTACTTCCTTAAGCTTCTTGTGACATTTATTGTATGCAGGTATTGCCATTGGGGAGGACTGTCTGCTCTTCTCTTTTACCAAGTCTTACCAGGTACGGTACCTACTACACCTACCTACTACCAACTACCTACCTACCTACTACCAACTACCTACCTACCTACTACCAACTACCTAACCTACTGATGCCATAGTGATGGGTAAAATAGTGGCAAGAGGCTTTGGCTTCGCCGGCTCATTGCGGCTTTGCAGTCGGAACTAGTAAATTAACGATTAATAAAATCATTCACATTCCGCTGTCCTGTCTGATCTCTTTTGTGGGAGAATCCCCTGCCTTGAGCTTCACAACCTCGGCGCATGGCGGTGCCGGGCTTTCCCCAGCACCTATTAACCTGCTCTATACACCTTAACATGGCGTGCGTTTAGAAACATGGGAATTCTTCTGGATTCTTTGTAGTTAATTAGCCTAATTAACTCAGGAGATCATAACAATCATTTCGCGAGAACTACACAAATCAGAAATTCCATATCAGAAAGCTCCAGTAGAACTACACAAAAAAAAAAAAAAACGTGCCGCACGCATGCACACCACACACACACACACACACACACACACACACACACACACACACACCTACAAAATTCATCAACTTATTGCAAAAGGAATAGCGGAGCAAGTGGTTTCACCAGTTCCTCTTTCTGACCATTAGTCATCGCGAATCTGCTGAACTGTTGGACCAGGGAAGAACGTAAGGAACTGCAGCAACATCCAGGAACGCACGAAATGCCGTTTCTGACGATCAATTTTTAAAGATTTCTTGTGGGAGGACCCCCAGACCCCCCTTCACCCCCCCACCCCCCGCGCTATAGTTTCATGCAGTGCCGTATATTAACAGAGTCTGGCCAGGCTTTGATCTGCTCAACTACCGCCGTGATTGGTCGAGCCCGCGTCACGTGGTTTACAGGCGCCATTTTGCATACCACCTCAGCCGAGCAGCTTTCCCGCTGCCCCCATTCCGTGCCATTGCTTCGTATCGTTGCATATTTCATTTGAGTAATATTTCAATAAAATCAACCAATATGGTGTGTTGTGCCACTTGGGATGTTCTGTTAGACCAGGACAAGGTCGTATAATGCACAGATTTCCTCGAGACAAGGAACGAAGTGCTATTTGGGCGGTTAAAATACGCCGAGTTGGATGGAATCCATCACCTTACTCATATTTATGTTCGGTAAGTGAAATCGCTTAATATATATTGGTTTCAAATCAAAAGTGACATGACACGTGTGTATTAGGTCTCTGGTGAGCCTAACATTTATTTAGTCAACCAATATATATATATATATATTATATATATTCCCTGTAACATTTTTCGTGTACATATGCAGTGTATAGGGTATATATATATATATATATATATATATATATATATATATATATATATATATATATATATATATATATATATATATATATATATATATATATATAAGGGATTATGTATAATAACTGAAAATCAGGTATTATACATAATCCCTTATTATATATATACCCTGTAACATGCACTGTTTATATATGCTGACATATCAGGATGTGGCGGGCACAAGGGTCAATAATTCCGCTCACCAGTGGGTGGCGCGAGCGTCCAGGTGGGGAACTGAAATATATGCCCCGCCTTTCGGCCGATCGGCCACGCCCGGGGGCAAGGCGTGGCCTCGGGACATATATGCGGGCTCTAAGCTCGAGCCCGCCCAGTGCTGATATGCGAGCTCTTAATAAAGACTCTTGTTTGTATCCACGCGTTGTGGCCTACCTCTCTGGCAATCGAGTCGTGTGTGCACAGCACCACACTGGTGACCCCGATTGGTTCAGCCGTTGCTGACCCCCGAACGCGCCATGGCTACCAACGCCGTCGCAATCAAACTCCCGGAGTTTTGGGAAGCGCAAGCCGACGTTTGGTTTGTGCAAGCCGAAGCTCAATTCCAACTCCGGGGCATCACGGCGGACGAGACCCGGTACTACCACGTGGTCGCCGCCCTCGGGCCCGGCACTGCCACCCGCGTCGTGTCCATCCTTCGGCACCCGCCGGGCGACCACAAGTACGAGGCGCTCAAACGTCTCCTCCTCACCATGTTCGGGCTCACGGAGGTCGAACGTGCCGACCGCCTCGTGGACCTTCCCGCCCTCGGCGACACACGACCATCCGTCCGGATGGATTTCATGCTGTCCCTGCTTGGAGACCGGCGCCCGGACTTCTTATTCCGAGCACTTTTCCTACGCCAGCTACGTGTACAGGTGCGCCTCGCGCTGGCCGGTTCCAAAATAACGGAACCCCGCGCCCTGGCTGGAGAGGCCGACAAGTATTTCGCGGCCTGCGACATGCGGTCGGTGTACGGTGCTGCAGTAGTGGATCCCGGCGCGGAGGCTACAGTGCCCCCTGTTTCCCTCGTGGCCGCTGCTATGCCCCACCCACTACTGCCGCCGCCACCACCACCGCCGCCGGCATGGCCGCCGCGGGGGCCACCACCGCAAACCTGGTGCTACTACCATGCCAGGTTCGGCCCCAAGGCTAAAACGTGCCGCCCGCCGTGTTCTTTTGACGGGTCGGGCCGGCGCTCACTTGTGGCCATGAGCATCGGCCATTCCGGCAGCCTCCTGTTCATCACGGACACCTTGTCCGGGCGCCGTTTTCTTTGCGACACGGGAGCGCAGGTAAGCGTCCTCCCTGCCTCCGCGTCCGATAAGCAAGCCGCGGGCCGGGGCCCCGCTTTGCTTGCCGCCAACGGTACACCCATCCGCACATTCGGGAAGCGTTGCCTCTCACTGCGGTTCAGAGGGCAGTGCTTTCAATGGTCGTTCACCACCGCCAGCGTGCCAATGGCCCTGCTCGGCGGCGACTTCTTATGTGCGCATGGGCTGTTGGTCGACATTAAGCGCAGATGTCTCGTCCAGGCCGAAACCTGTCCAGGCCGAAACCTTCAGCTCGCTCGCTTGTTCGCTGAGCGGCTCGTTGAGCAGCTCGCTGAGCGGCTTGCCAAGCGGCTTGCCTTGCCTTTCCCCCCCTCCCCCTCCCCCTCCCCCTCCTCCTCCCTTCCCCCTCCACCCTACCCTCTCCCCTTCCCCCCTCCCCTTTCCCCTCCCCTCCCCTCCCCTCTCACCTCCCCCTCCCTTTCCCCCATGCCCCTCCCTTTCCCCCCTACCCATTCCCTTTCCCCCCTACCTCCCTTTCCCCCCTACCTCCCTTTCCTCCCTCCGCCATACCCCTTCCCCCTCCCCCTCCCCCTCCTCCCCTCCCCCTCCCCCTCGCCCCTCCACCTCCCCCCCCACCCTCCCACTCCTCTCCCCCCCACCCTCCCCCCCACCCTCCCACTCCTCTCCCCCCCCCACCCTCCCCCTCCCCCTCCCCCCTCTCCTCCCCTCCCCCTCCACTCCCTCCTCCCCTCCCCCTCCCCCTCCCCCTCCCCCTCCCCCTTCCCCCTCTCCCTCCCGCCTCCCCACCCTCTCCTCCCCTCCCCCCCACTCCCCTCCCCTCCCCTCCCCCCTTCCCTCCCCTCCCCCGCCCGGCAATGCCGGGTACTTCTGCTAGTTGCTTATAAAAATGTAATATCACAAACACTACAAATACACTCCTTGAACTTCTTCCTCTTCTCGTCAATCCTCTTTCCAACTTCATCATCCCACCACCATGTGTCCGAGTGCCTCGGTGGTCCTTTTGTCCATCCACATACCTCACCAACGGCTCCCAACAGACTGTCTTTCATTGACATCCAACCACTTTCAAGCTCAACAACATCATCCTCTACCCTACTCAGCCTCTCTTTTAATGCCTCCCTAACTGTCACCTCTTTCAACCTCCACACCTTCAATCTCAGTTGGTACTTCACCTGCTGAGCTCTCCTCGCACCTTTCACCCTTATGTCGCAGACAACCAAGTGATGCGTTGAAACAGCCTCCTCCCCCGGGATCACCTTTGTGTCTCGGAGGTGCCCCCTATCTCGTCTATACACCATCAGGTAGTCAACGGTTGTCGTCGACCCACCTGACGTGTATGTAACAAGCTTATTATCCTCTTTCTGGAACTGAGTATTACAAATCAACAAATCCGCTCCAACAGCAAACTCCAAAATCCTTTCACCTTCTCCATTTCTCACACCATATCCGTAACCCCCATGAACTCCCTCAAAACCGTCCATACTCCTTCCCACATGCCCATTTAGGTCTCCTCCTACCACAACAACTTCCTCATCTTTCACGTTTTCCATCAGCTTCTCTATCGCACACCAGAACTTGTCCTTATTTTCATCGCTCCGACCAACCTGTGGAGCATATCCCGAGATGACGTTCACCAAGAGCTTTCCAATCATCATTTTCACAATCATCAACCTCTCACTCACTCTAGTCACACTCACCACACTGTTTACAAACCCCTCAGAAAACAGGACATCAACACCATTCACTACCTCCGGGCACCCTTGCCACGCAAACTTGTATTTCTGTCCCTGCCGTCCCTTCACCATTCTCACACCACTTCCCTTCCATCTCGTCTCTTGCACACAACATATGTCCACTCTTCTTCTGATCAATACTTCCACCACCTCTCCTGATCTCCCTGTCATTGTCCCTACATTCCATGTCCCAAACCTCAGAAAGCGATCTCCACTTCGGGCTGTACCCTGCCCATATGTAGTTGTATGTAGTATGATTTGTCAATCCTGACAAAGCTCACATTCTTGCGATGTCTCTCCGAAAAGACCGACTGGACAACCCTCCCATCCACTTTCTGAATAATCCTCTCCAAGAAGTTCTGTCACTCAAGCTTTTGGGTCTCACTATCTGCCATGATCTTTCCTGGGAAAACCACATTTCAAATCTGGCCTCCAAAGCCAGTCGCCGACTGGGCATCCTCCGTCGTGCGAAGTCCTTCCTTGGCACACCTGAGCTCCTCACCACATACAAGGCTTTCATCCGCAGCTCAATGGAATACTGCGCTCCCCTCTGGGCTGGTGCTCCTGCCTCACACCTAGCTCGTCTTCACGCTGTTGAAACCAAAGCATTCAGAATCATTGGAATCTCCCGCGATGAAGCTAACTCCAAGGGCCTCTCACTCACTCACCGCAGGCAGGTTGGTGGTCTTTCCGTCTTCTACCGACTCCTCTCTGGCCTTGCCCCCCCAGCTCTCTCTGGGCTCTGTCCCGCAAATATTCCTACAGGTCGCACAACATCTGCCTGCAACCCTCTTATGGTCAAACTGCCAAAATCAAGACTCTCTGCTCACCTTCACTCCTTCATTCCTCTTTTCTCCCGCCTCTGGAACAAACTCCCTCACTCTCTTCAATCCCACTCCACCCTCCAGGTCTTTAAAACAGCTGTTCACCACCATCTCTTATCTTCCCCCATCCAAAACCTTGATCTTTTCTACCCCCGCTAATTTCACCCCAATTCCACTTTTTTGAAATACCAACTTCTGTCCTGGAAGTCCTTGGTGTCCTTGTGTTTTATACTTCTCCCTCCCCCCCCCCCCCCTTCCCACGCCTCCTCCCCCCAAGCCCTCTCCCTTCCACACATCTCCCTGCTCTCAAATGTTGTGTTTGTGTGCTTCCCCTTCTCTCCCCATCTTGTTTTCCGCTCCCTCTTTTTATATATTTTGTTTGTCTGGTTGATTTGTTTGTGAAGTAAATGTTAGCTCTTTCACGAGCCTCGATTCAGTATACAAAAAAAAAAAGAAAATGATTCTTCACCATTGGGAGATAGGACCAAAAACGATAGCAGGATATCTCAAAAAGTTGTCGATGGATTTGGACGAAATTTACCAGAGAGGTTGTTTGTCTGACAAGGACGATTCGATTCGATTTTGATGAAGATCTGAATGTGGATTCGGATATGTGAATTAATTAATTTTAAGTGATTCTTCACCATTGACGGATTGGCCGAAAAGCGATAAATAATATGATATTAAAAAAAGTTATGGATGACTTATGACTAAACTTGGTGAATGAGTTGGTTAGGTGACAACAACAAGCCGATACAAACTGTTCAGCCCGGCGGAAGTATGCGCTCTACCGAGTGCCGTTCTAGTTACCTCCGCCACCAAAGGTGGATGGAGGTTATATTTTCACCCCTGTCCGTTTGTCTGTCTGTCCGTTTGTGAACAAAATATCTCAAAAAGTTGTGGACGGATTCGGACGACAGTTGGGAGAGATGTAGCGTATGTGAGTGACACCGACGAAATGATTAGATTTTGGTGAAGATTCGGATCCGGCTACTAGAATTTTAAAAGTGATTTTTCACCATTGGGAGATCGGGCCAAAAACGATACATAGCAGGATATGTCAAAAAGTTATCGATGGATTTGGACGAAACTTGTTGGACAGGTTGTGTGTGTGACAAGGAAGAATCGATTCCATTTTGGTGAAGATCCCGATCCGGATCCAGCTAGTAGAATGTTTTATGTGATTCTTCACTATTGAGTGATATGGCCAACCAGGTGGAGGTATGCTCTCTACTGAGTGCCGTTCTAGTTTCACCTGATTTCATCTATTAATGCAATACAGTACTGTACATCTCTTTCATGTTTCAAAGACAAAAATTATTCTGATTTGCATCTACTGATTGATAACCTTTACCCTGCGTGCACAAAGCACAAAGTGGGGTTAACCAGTAGTTTTACTCCGTGTGTCTGTCTATTTACAGGCATCAATCTATTATTGAGGAAGTACTGAATTTCACTTAATCTTATATTTTGAACACTGTAGAAGATGAATCTCTTCCCGAGCATGCTCGTGCACAGAAGAGTTAGGTAATTGTTTCAGTCTGTCTGGCAGTCAAACAACAGGCACGAAGAACTAACATAACGAGTTAAATAATGCTGTGTAAAAGACGTTGCATCAACGGCGGTAAACTTTTGGAAAAAGTTTTTTCTACAACCTTTAAAACTTTATGTTATTTAAATGGAGTTATATACGTGAACAATGTAGAGCACAAATCACCTTGTTGGCACCTCCAAAAATAAATATTACGCCATTTTATGCCATCTCAACCAATCAAATTTGCCATTCGCTCTCTCAGCGTTAGAGAATATCGACATTCAGACAAAAATCGCGTTTTGTAGGAAATATAGATCATGCTTGGAAACACAGAGCAAGAGTTGAAAAGATCTTTCCCGTGTCCATTTTCTGAAGACTACATGGGGCAAGGTGTTCAATGAACTCATTATTTTCTTTTTATACTTCACCAGAAATAATCATATTAATGAGAGGATTGCAAACAATTTAAAAATAGATTAGGATGGCAGAAAAGCTCCTTGTATTGGGATTTATTATTTTCATGTTTGGTGGTGGATCTAAAATTTCTGATGATTCAAGTAATAACAAGTCTAATTCTTTTTTGGCAGTCTCTCGGAAGGAAACAAACATTTTTGACTTTAGCTCCTATTAATTAATTCTTCAAATCTAGAAAGGAATTCGGCATAAAAATTAATTCATAAAATCTAGAAATGAATTCGGCACAAAAATGAATTAAACAAATCTAAAAATGAATTCGGCACAAAAATTAATTCATCAAATCCAGAAATTAATTCGGCACAAAAATTAATTCATCAAATCTAGAAATTAATTCGGCACAAAAATTAATTCATCAAATCTAGAAATTAATTCGGCACAAAAATTAATTCATCAAATCTAGAAATTAATTCGGCACAAAAATTAATTAAACAAATCTAAAAATGAATTCGGCACAAAAATTAATTCATCAAATCTAGAAATGAATTTGGCACAAAAATTAATTCATCAAATCTATAAATTAATTTGGCACAAAAACTACTTCATAAAATCTAGAAATGAATTCGGGACAAAAATTAATTAAACAAATCTAAAAATGAATTCGGCATAAAAATTAATTCATCAAATCTAGAAATTAATTCGGCACAAAAACTACTTCATAAAATCTAGAAATGAATTCGGCACAAAAATTAATTAAACAAATCTAAAAATGAATTCGGCACAAAAATTAATTCATCAAATCCAGAAATTAATTCGGCACAAAAATTAATTCATGAAATCTAGAAATTAATTCGGCACAAAAATTAATTCATCAAATCTAGAAATTAATTCGGCACAAAAATTAATTCATCAAATCGAGAAATTAATTCGGCACAAAAATTAATTAAACAAATCTAAAAATGAATTCGGCACAAAAATGAATTCATCAAATCTAGAAATGAATTCGGCACAAAAATTAATTCATCAAATCTAAAAATTAATTTGGCACAAAAACTACTTCATAAAATCTAGAAATGAATTCGGGGCAAAAATTAATTCATCAAATCTAAAAATGAATTCAGCACAAAAATTAGTTCATCAAATCTAGAAATTAATTCGGCACAAAAATTAATTCATCAAATCTAGAAATTAATTCGGCACAAAAACCACTTCATAAAATCTAGAAATGAATTCAGCAAAAAAATTAATTAAACAAATCTAAAAATGAATTTGGCACAAAAATTAATTCATCAAATCTAGAAATTAATTCGGCACAAAAATTAATTCATCAAATCTAGAAATTAATTAGGCACACATTTGTGGTGTTATAATTTAACTAGATCAATATGCAAGCTGGCCTGAATATAATAGTCATCCCCTATTTGTGGTTGTTAATCAGATTGTGATTAATTTGTCTGCTTAAAGAATCATTGACGAATCCTGAAAACATTGTTTATTGTCCGAAAAACATCTAAATTGGCAAATTATTTAAATCTGTGCAATGATTCTCTTATGCAACCAATTCTGAGAAATAAGATGGTGTGTACAAGATGCAGGTTGTTTGATTCATAAATTTTGTGGCAATTGTTAGTGTGGTGTGTGTGCATATTCATGCGAAGAAACTGTTACAGAAATGCTGGCTAGATCATCAGCAGAGCACTGCAAATTGAGGTTTTGATCCATTAAACTCGGGGCGTCAAATGGTTTTTTATAGTGAGTCTGCAGCAGCTAATGCCACCACATCAAGTCAGCAATCAAGATTGTAAACGAAGAGCCACACTGTTAGATGTCAAGTTTCTTCCGAAGATGGCTGTTGAAGTGAAAGTTGGAAGTCACGTTACTGAAACAAAACATAAACAAGTACACATACATTCAAAGTACACCGACCCCATGCCAAATAATTAAATATCCTACAGCGCGGCATTGCCGGGGCGCCTCCGGCGCCCGGCAATACTGCAGTGGAGCTCATAGAGGCTGCATTGGGAGGGAGAGATGTACATCTAATTGATTGATTAATTGTATAATTAAAATCAATAAAAGATTATCACAAAATATTTTCTTAATCAATTGGCTAATACCATAACAAAACCACTTGTGCTTCATCCGAAGATGTATCTTTTAGAAATTTAATCAAATAAGTCATTAATAAAAAACTAAATAATTAATTGATTAATCAATAAGTAATTCATCGATTAATCAATAAATAATGAATCGATGAAATGATTAATCAATTAATCAAAAATATCCTTGATAGCCACATCACTTGGTCACTGTCATGTCCAAATATTAGCTTCCCAGCTCAAAAGGTGCCTGAGATATTGGCCAAATGAGAAAGAAAATAAATAAATGATTAATAATGAAGATAAATAAATAATAATCATTAAAAAATTAAATTAGCAATCAATTCGGTCACAGAACACATAAACCACCACCATTTCATCAGAATCTGTAACTGGGGAAAAAAAAATGTTTTTAGTAATTAATCGAATAATTAAATAATTAATCGATACATTGATTAATTGATTAATTGATAAATCAAAAATATCCTTGATAGCCACATAACCTGGTCACTCATGTCCAAATATTAGCTTCTGAGCTCAAAAGGTGCCTGAGATATTGGCCAAATGAGAAAGAAGATAAATAAATGATTAATAATGAAAATAAATAAATAATAATCATTAAAAAATTAAATTATTAATCAATTCGGTCAGAGAACACATAAACCACCACCATTTCATCAGAATCTGTAACTTAAAAAAAAAAAAAATTTGTCATTAATCAAATAATTAAATAATTAATCGATTAATTGATTAATTGATTAACTAATAAATCAAAAATAGCCTTTGCAGCCAAATCACCTGGTCATTGGCATGTCCAAATATCAGCTTCCTAACTCAAAAGGTGCCTGAGTTAATGGTCAGAAGAGAAATGAAATTTAATTAATTAAATAAGTACTTAATTAATCGCTAATAATTAAATAACTCATCAATTAATTGATTAATCAAAAAACAAAAAATACTGTTTTTGACAAAGGACCTGCTCACTATTGTG
The DNA here is from genome assembly GCF_964187855.1 of Myxine glutinosa. Lineage (NCBI taxonomy): Eukaryota > Metazoa > Chordata > Myxini > Myxiniformes > Myxinidae > Myxine > Myxine glutinosa. The sequence continues at coordinate 136,683,072 of NC_136262.1, read as the reverse complement.
CCGAAATTTCAGCTTCCTAGCTTAAAGGATGGCTGAGATATTGTCCGGACAAACAAACAAGAAAGCAAGAAAGCAAGAAAGAAAACAAGAAACCAGAGTGAAAACTGAGTACTCTCTTTCAGCGTGCGTCACTGCCGAGCCCCCTTTGGTGCCCGGCAATGACGATTTGCAATGCCTGGAGATGGCATAGGAAAGGAGCGGTGTACAATGATGATGCAATTCTTAAACAAATAAAAAAGTGAATGAAAGAAAATACCGAGCGACAATATTCTGGCTAGCAGAACGAATATTACCAATCTAATCTAATATTCCACATTCTAATAATACTGATTCCTCCACTTAATGTCAATGTTTCAACTCCAGAGATTGTATGATTAATAGCAACATTTCCTCTCACAGGATGTCTCCAATTCCATATTTCTCCCTGACTATTCTCTATTCTGTTTTGACAGGTTCCTCCCCATTCTAGAGGTGGTGATGCTGTCCATGTCTAGAACACCATTCCATATTGTCAATTGTCCTCATGAACACCGTCCTCTCTATGGAATGCAGATACCTCCGATCGTTTGTCTATGTATACCTTCTTCGCAACGATAACTCCATCTACCACTGCTTTTAATGGCCCATATTATTCCGAACTAATTGTGGGGTCAGCCGGGGAAATTTTTTTCCCCAAGTCCTTTTGTTTGAACTGGTTGATCAGGATGTTCCAATGAAGGGGGCAAGTATTTGAAACTTAGCGTCGGCGATAACAAAAGTCTGACACATTCAGGAGTTACAATATATGGATGTTATGATCATCACCAATTTACCCAAAGCTTCCACTGGTGTTTTCTCCTATTATAACAACATTGATTGTTATTCATACAGCTTAGCTTGGGTGAGAAGAAACCAACTTGTGATCGGACCAACTCAAAGTAAACTCTACATGATCAGCAAAGATGAAATGTTGTCGTAGATAATCCATTGTTACGTTTGTTGGGGGTAGGCATGAAATACCTTAGGAAAGTCCAGAATGTGTAGGTTTTAGTATGGACCGTGTGACCCGAAGAAGAAGAAGATGCCATCTCGATGTATATAAGCAGGGCCGTCTGTCCGGGTAAGAGCGTTTGCATGACGCCATAAGGGGCGTGGTTTTTGTGTTAACTAATTCTAGGGCTTAAATATTAATTCCCCAGTGTGTAATCCCTGTGATCTTCCCTCCACCTTTATTACAATTAAAAGCCCACCAAACAACAACAGCGATGCAATGGACTCATTCGCTCACAACGCTGCCAGGTCCGACAGAAACAGCATTTACCAATCAACAAGTAAACCCTGACGCCATCCAAACATTCCCGAACAGAGATTAGACTCTGCCCCGACGACTCGTGGTGGGGAGACCACGCCCCGGCCTTCGTGATTGGTGGAGACGCGATGGGATGATTGAGTCGAGCTTGATGATTGGACAGAGTGTGACGTCAGCGTGGAACATTCGAGAGCTGGAGGGAAAAAGACGCCATCTCGCCATCTTTGTCTCTCTTTGTTCTGACTTGGTCGCAGGCAGTGGCGTATCTTTGGCTCGTGTGCGCTCATGGAAAGAGACTGAACAAGAGAGGTCCGGGGCAGTCAGCAGCGTGAGAAGTACCTTACGTTGGGACGTCGAGGAGCGCAACACCGCATCATTTTGTGCGCCTCTCGCGCAGTGGTTTGGAGGCGATGAACATCAACAAGTCCTCGGTTGAACTGCAAAGCTGAGTGCCAGCCAATTACCAAATTATTTTATTTTATTTTATTTCTCCCTGTGTCTGTAATTGAGTCTGCATGGAGGGTCCCTCACCTTAGCCTATTAGTATCACTATTACTATTAGTATTAGTTTTTACCTAAACATTTTTATTGTGCTTGCATTATTTTCATTAAATCATTAGTTGTTGAATTTCAATTTCTTGTCTTGTTTTGTTTCTTTGTTTGTGGGTTCAGATTAACCCAGTGTTGGCCGTCCAATTAGGTAAGACTTCGAACCTCCCGACGCACGCAAAAAGATAATCCCGGCAAGTTCGAAATACGCCTCGGAGTTAAAGCTCGTTTGGGTCATTTGTCCTCTTGGGGTGTGAACCCCGGGGACGCGACTTAAGTTTATGAATCAAATCGAATTGATGACTCATCAGATGTTCCTCGTCATTACATCAGGTGTTTCTCTCTAGACATCCATACAGCTAAAACCCACTTTTCATAAAGGTAGAATACAGTAACATAAAATGTAGAAGATCATCATCATCAGTAGAAGATCATCATAAAATTGTGTTTCTGCATAAAGAAGAAAAATATTGAGTGAAATAGCTCACGTCACTAAATTATTTCCAATGTGTGGTAGCAGAAGCACAATCAACAAGTACAGAGAAACATCATCTGTAATTGATGGACCCAAGACAGGAAGACCTAAAAGCTGTTTAACAATGAGGATGAGCAATACTTAAGGAATATAATACTTTAGGATAATATCCTTAAGGAATATAAAGAAGACAAGCGTTAAATTGACAACAGAACTTAAAAGGCTCAGGTCTCGTTGTCCATTCATCAACAGTACAAAGGTCACTTTTAAATTCAGGACTTAAAGGATGTGTTGCAGAAAGAAAACCTCTGTTAAGATAGGGGAACACGACTGAAAGGTGAAAATATGCACAATAACACGGATGGGATATTGAACAAGAGTCAAAGCCTGGTGTTGGCTTAGCGGTTAGGGTGCTGATTTAGGATCCTGGGTTCGAATCCCGGTCGATCGCTGAATTAACGCCAGGGGGGTTGACTCAGCCTGTCATCCTTCCGAGGTCGGCTAATGGAGTACCAGCTTGCTGGGATGAATGATCCCGGTGTGTACCCCGGTTTAGAATAGGTACACCGCATCCCTGTGCATCGTGAGAGCGTGACCAAGGGTTGGCGTCAGGAAGGGCATCCGGCCATAAAAACATTGCCTCAAACAGGGAACCATGATTGTCATGGGGCCCGCAAGGCTAACCCCTGATCTAGCGGGGAAAAATGGCCTTAAAACGATCATTCAGTCATAGGTGTTTTGGATAGATGAGTCAAAAGTTCATTTATTTGGATCAAATCGATAACATCATTGTGAGATGTTGAAAAACTGAAACTGAAAGAGTCTTGCTTGAAACCAACAATTAAGGATGGAGGAGGTTCAATTCAGGTTTCAGGGTGCACGTCCTCAAGTGGTTGGAATATTGCTGCAAATTGACTGCAGCAAGGTACTAAGAAATTTATATCCACCATGCTATCCCTAGTGTTGTGAGACTTGTTGGTTCAAAGTTTATCTTACAGCAAGATAATGATCCACAACACTCAGCTGGAGTAATTTTAACTTATTTGCAAATGAAATAGGAACCTGGAGTCCTTAAACACAGGAATGGCCCCATCAAAGCCCAGATCTCAATGTCCTTGAGGCTGTTCGGGACTATTTGAGATAAAATAAAAAAGCAGAATCCCAGCAACTTAGATGATCTTTGGAAGAAAGGTGGAGCACCATTCCACAAGAGCTTAAAAACAATTATTTGAAAGTGTCCCAATAATAATTTCGTTGTTTAAATTTTATTTACTGAAATAATTTATTTGTTATTTAAATAAGATATTCTTTTTCATTAAGTTGTATTTGCATTGAACACAAAGCTTTAGCTTCCTTTTACATCAGAGAAGAAAAAGGCAAAATGTTTGAAGATTTTTGCCACTAGATTGGTGAAGCCTAGATTTGTGAAGTGCTGCATCGACTGTTGTACTTCCGGCAGGTTCTCCCATCTCAGCCATGGACCTCTGTAGTTCTATCAGAGTGCTCATTGGGTTCTTGACCACCCCCCTGATCAAGGTCCTTCTTGCCCGGTTGCTCAGTTTTTTCGGCCTGCCAGCTCTAGGAAGAGTCGTGGTAATTCCATATTGGTTTACAAGTTATCAAACAGAGTGACCACTATATTCGTCATGTGTGTGCGTCTGTCTGTGTGTGTGTGTGTGTGTGTGTGTGTGTGTGTGTGTCCGCAGCATAACTACCCGATGATATCATCCGTTCTTGATGAAACTTGGGTGGGAGGTTGATATCATGATCTAGTTGTGTCCTGCCTGGAGTGGGCGTATTGCGCCCATTGTGGGCGGAGCCACGCCCGAAAAAGATGTCTTTTTAGGGGGTAATCGAGTTCAAGCTGTTTGATCTTCTCCGAGGGAGTTGGTGGAATCTGACAGGGGTTTCGGTATTTGGTTAGGCCAATGTCATGTGTCTAGCCCCACGGAGCTCGATTTTTCATTTTCGCCCCAAGGTCAAGGTCACAAGGTCACGAAATTTAGAAAAGTCGATTTTTGATGGTTTTATAACATTGTTCGCTTCCTGATAAGGTGAAATGTCGTACATGATCTTATATTATCACATACATCATGAAATACAAGTTTTCCAACAAATTTCAGAATCCTCGACCTTTGACCTTTGAAGGTCACAAAGGTCAAATTTTCAAAGTTGGCGGAATCGAACCAAATTTTCAGTATTGCATAGCTAACTAACCTCATAACTGATTATACATTATTTTCTATCTCATTTCAAGGTCAGTAACCTTCGTTTTGACATTTCCAGGCCTGGCCTGTCCGGGCCTGTTTCGGTTATAGTCTTTCAATTTGTTCATTAATTTGATATTTATTAATTTGTTTATTAAGTCTTTGTCATTGAATACCGCTCGCTCGTGAACCATCGTCGTCTCCTGACTTGTTCTTTCTATTTCCTAATGATGGAGCTCACTGTGCTCTTGGGAAATTTTTAACAGAAGAAATTGTTTTATACCCTTCCCCAGATCTATGCCTCCTCACAATTCTATCTGAGAGTTCTACGGACAGTTCATTGCACTTCATGGTCGAGTTTCTCCTCTGCCATGCACTGTCAACTGTGGGATCTTATATAGAAAGGTGTGTTTCTTTCGAAATCATGTCCAATCAATCTAATTGGCTACAGGTGGACTCCAATCAAGTTGTAGAGACATCTCAAGGATGATCAAAAGAAATTGAATGCACCTGAACTCAATTTGGAGTGTCATAGCAAAGGGGTTGAATACTTATTGACGCGAGACATTTCAGCTTTTCATTTTTAAATATTTTGTTAAAATTTCTTTTAAAAAAATATCCACTTTTACATGATGGGGTATTTTATGCAGATCAGTGACAAAAAAAATCTCAATTTAATTCATTTTAGATTCAGGCTGCAACACAACAAAATGTGAAAATGTCAAGAAGTGTGAATACTTTCTGAAGGCACTGTATACTTACTTATATGGCGTAGCCCCCCATATGTATATAGTATATATACTTTGTTTTTAATTTTTACAACTTTTCTCACGACAGTATTTTTATTCGTTGTGTCATTGGTAGTAAAAGGCTTTCTGCAAAAACTGAAATAGCAAAAATGAAAAGTTCTAGTAATTGATATTTCATTTCCTCTGTTGCAGAGATAGTCTGGCAATGTAACAGAAACTTGATTTCCCCAGACCATACATCCAGATCTGATATGTATGGTTGGCATTGGCCTAAAAGAGAGAGGGAGAGAGAAAATAACTCTACTAGCTGGCCCTGGTAATGAAAGCAACAGTGAGGGGCTGTCAGAGGACAAACTAGCTTGCTGGTAGCAATCTTCCCTAGCGTAATGCAAGGTGGATGGGATTTCTGCCATGTTTCATTCAATTCCATTCCTGAAGCTCAGATTGTCAGGCAGTGACTGCCATGCAGCACATGAATGTTTACTCCCTTTGCTTTAACGAGCTTCACACAGCACAGCGACCTGCATCTGTTGGCCAATGCGCAAACAGTTTGCCTTCCAATTCCTTATATCTCGGAATCATAGCAGGCTAAGAAACATTACACAGAGGTTGTCATTGAAAGAAATTCGATACTCTCCTGCTTCCTGCTTCCTGCTGATTTTCTTAATCAGTGGACAAATTATTTGCTCCTATTCCAGCTCCGGGTTCAGTTCGTCCTCTCTTTCGTCGTCTGAGCCTGAGACACGGACAAATTGTAAGTATGGGGTCATTAACCCAGAGTGACAAATTTATTGATCTACCAAGAAGTGGGGTTGGACAGTTAGCTGGAAGAGGAATTGTGAGGGCCAGGTAGCCGTGGGACGGACACCTGTAGACCGAGATCATTCCAGGAATTCGGCCGAGGAAGATAAGATGGGGTATGCCGCTGCATACCAGTGAGAGTATCGGCTGAGCTAACGAAGAAGACCCAAGGGAGATGGCCAGGAAAAAAGAACGAAGCAGGTACCAGGTAGGCTTGGCAGGGGTAGTGGCAACTACAAGATCAAGCCAGGAAGCTCTCGACAAGATAACCTTCCCACCCGATTATTGGAAATTGTTCGGGGTGGGAGAAGTGGATGAAAAGGCAGGCTAGCCTAGCAGGAACTACAAGGTCAAGTCAGAGACCAGTCAGAGGTCAGGTAGTGATAAAAATTAGAGAAAAGCACAGGAAAACAGAATCCAGGTAGAAACAAACAGGACAGCTGAGCCTGAAGAGAAAAGCTGGGCTCACAGCAAGGAGACAGGTAAGAAACACAGGTAGGAAGGATCCCAGTCTACCCCCCCCCCCCCCCATTCCATACCCCCTTCACATCCCCAACACCCTCCCCGGTATGAATGTATTTTTTCTTTTTGGTGTGGGAGGAACGAATGTATGAGGATTATTGAACAAGATTGCACAAAGAGACGAGTGTGCATGAATTTATGCTGAATGTATGTTGTTGGTGACAAGTTGGTCGGATAGGCGTTGTGCGAGCAGCAGGAAATCCACTCTCCCTTCCTCATATGTGGTGACTTCAACTGTCATCATGCCAGCTGGCTGGGTGTGGGTTCCTCTCTCACCAGCCATGGCTCCTCAGCAAAAGACTTCTGCGACCAACTGGGACTGACTCAATCAGTCAATTTCCTGACCCGGATCTCAGTCAATGGAGTATCTTCTCTTCTAGACTTGGTTATGACAAACTTCTCTGCAAATGCCTGCTGATCTTCTTCTGCTCCAATCGGTTCTTCTGATAATGTGCTTGTTAAAGTGGACATCGCTCTGGCCATTTTCAGAGAGCCTCCTCAGCGCCGACGAGTCTGGCATTTCACTCAGGCCGACTGGCATGGTCTGCAAGCATCCATCAATCATCTGGACTGGTCTCCCATCTCCACTGCCTCTGACATCAATTCTTCCTGGGAATTCTTCCAAAGCAAACTGCTCTCTCTCAAGCACAGATTTATCCCATCTCGTCTTCAGTTGTCTTACCCTTCCTCCCGTCCATGGTACACTGAATCTTGTGGTGAGGCAGTTGCCCTGAAACAACTTGCCTTTGCCTCTTGGAAGGCTAATCCAACTGAAGGCAATCTCAGTTCCTCCCACCAAGCTCGGAATAAGTGTTTGTCTCCGCTCAGGAGTGCCAGGAAGTACTATCTCTCCACACTCAAGAATGAACTCTCAAACCTGTCTCCTTCCTCCAAATCCTGGTGGTGTCTGGTCAAATCCGTTTGTGGTGTTTGTTCCCCCTCCATCCCCTCCCTTACCTCAAATGGCTACACAGTTGACACCGCACGTGACAAAGCTGAATGCCTCATCTCTGTGTTTGCCTCAAAATCTTTTGTCCCCAAACCCATCTCTCTCTGTTCCCACCTTACCCAGTCGAACCCAACTGCTCCTGGACTCTGTGTCCCTCTCTCCTGACAAGGTGGAGAAGTTTTTGTCACACCTCGACTCGGATTCTGCAACTGAACCAGACAGCATCAGCCCATGGGTCCTAAAATCCTGCTCTGCCGCTATATTAGTGGGGCGGCTTAGCCCAAATATTCAAAAGAATTGTGCATTTTGTGATACAAGCACCAAATTTGGCACAAATGTACATTAATATGTTGCGAACATTTTCAGATATTGGGCCACTTGAAATTCCGTAATTTTTTTTTTCAAATTTTTTCAAATTTCGTAATTTCATTAAATTTTTCGGGTGACACCGTCACAATTTCGGTCTTCGAGGCCGGCCGATAGGCAAAGTGTGACCGGAAGGGACGAGGTTCTCCTGACCACGTGGCCCTCGATCTGGGAAGCGAGAGGCGTTCCATTAGTGGACGCGCCCCTCACGCCCGACTTTTGGGCGGCCCCGGCAGGCCGTTTGTTTTGACGTTCCGTGACAGGCCCCGCACCCCCACCTCCGGGCCGACCGGAAGCTTGTGCTGAGTACATCATACCTGAACAACTCAGTGAGGCAGAACACAGCAGTGCACACCAGGGTGACCCCTTCAGTGCATAAACCAATTAACCTGTCCACTGCAGGGCATATAGAAATGAAGTTATTTTCTGCATATAATAATAATATAAGTTCAGTTCTATATAACAATTTCTGTTATCACCACTACCACTACAACTACCACTACTACAAGCTTTGTCTGGAATTTTGTGGACTAATAGACAAACAGACATACAGACAAGCTGGGATCAAAACATTACCTCCTTCCACCATTGAGTGTAGAGGTAAACATCATGGAAATTATATCATGCCCTAGATTTAATTCATGCTTACCCATGTATTTGCTTCACTGGTTCACAAGGTCTTTTGCATACATGTAATTCAGACTCTCGTCTTCATTGCTGACCACACAATGTTCGCAACATATTAATGTACATTTGTGCCAAATTTGGTGCTTGTATCACAAAATGCACAATTCTTTTGAATATTTGGGCTAAGCCGCCCCACTATATCGGCCGGCCTCGAAGACCGAAATTGTGACGGTGTCACCCGAAAAATTTGAAATTACGAAATTTGAAAAAATTAAAAAAAAAAATTACGGAATTTCAAGTGGCCCAATATCTGAAAATGTTCGCAACATATTAATGTACATTTGTGCCAAATTTGGTGCTTGTATCACAAAATGCACAACAGGTTTGCTATGCTGCTACACTATATCTCACCATCTCTCTGTTCTTTGCACCCCCTCTTTTGCTCTAGGTCATCTGCGAGCATCTTGGAAATCAGCAAACATTACCACTTTACACAAAAAATGTGCAAAAACAGATCCTTGCAACTACAGACCAATCAGCCTGCTTCCAATTATCAACAAAGTCATCATTGCTTCGTATATCAAATCCTTCCTCTTCTCCAATGGCTTGATCTCCGATCATCAATTTGGATTCAGACCAGGTCATTCTACTCTGGACATGTTGCTTCTGCTGTCTCAACAATGGATGGAGGTCCTCAATGCCAAACAGTAAATCAGAGCTGTTTCCCTTGACATATCACGTGCCGTCGATACGGTCTGGCACCCAATTCTGCTCACCAAACTCTCCTCCTATGCCTATGGTATCCATGGAAATCTCCACACATGGCTTGCGGACCTCCTCTCTGGTCGTAGTCAACGTGTGGCCCTGAATGGATTTCTCTCATCTCCCCTACCTGTTCTGGCTGGAGTTCCCCAAGGTAGTGTTCTGGGCCCTGTGCTTTTTCTGGTCTTCATCAATGATCTCTCCGACTCTCTGGAAAATCCTCTCTATCCCTTTCCCCCCCCCCCCCCCTCCAAAGCCCTCTCCCTCCCACACATTCCCGATGTCCCTGCTCTCAAATGTTGTGTTTATGTGCTTCCCCTTCTCTCCCCATCTTGTCTACCGCTCCCCTTTTTATATACTTTGTTTGTTTGTCTGTTTGATTTGTTTGTGTGATAAATGTTAGCTCTTTCACGAGCCTCGATTATGGATACAAAAAACAAACAAAAAAAATCTTGATGACCAAACTTGATGATGATCGTGAAGATGTAAAAAAAAAAAAAATAGAGACCAAACATGCGTTGAGTTAGGTAGGTCTTCAAACCCTCGTTGGTTAAGGGAAGCCATAACACCAGATGTGCAGAAAGGCATGGCCAGAAGCACAGGCCCACGTGACCAGTGAGGGGGCGGGAACACCTCGCCATGATGCGACAAGCCTCAGCCAATGGGAGGCTCTGGAACATTTTGAAGGGCGTGACCAGTTCTGATAATAGCCCACGCGCAGGCATTATCATCCTCTTGCTTTTGGGACTTCACCGAGGACACACCTGAGCTCTTGCCCCTTTCGCCAAACCCACGACGAGACCTCGCTTGCTTTTTCACATCTCCCATGACACGTGTTTGGCCTTTGTTCGACGCCCGACACCCATCGCGTCTGCGCCGATCTTTTGCGCCATCTGGCTGACCTGCAAGCGTTGGCCTTTCGACACGACTCACCTGAGCTGAAGTTGTCTGCCTGCGTGGCAGCTCGTCCCACCTGCGCTGAATTTACCTCATCCAGGCTGCACATCACGATCGAACTACGAGCCGCGCACACCAGACCACGTGATCACCAGCGAGGAATCCCAGCACGTACATCGGTACGCCCTTTAACCAGAGTGTTATTCCCTGAGAGTGTTTCAGAGTGTGAATGTGCCAAGTCGGGGTTATTATTAGGTTTAATTGATCAGCTGTATCTTCGTCTCTGTTTCTCTGTGCCTTCCAAATAAAAGGCTGTACATTTTGTTCTTACTTTCCAACCTGTTCGGTACGTCTTTTCTCCATTGGCCGAGCATCATCCGGGACCGAATTTGGCTAGACTCAGGTCCATAAATCTCGTGGGGCAACGCTGCTTTCCACACCATGCAAAACCGCTCGGCACGCAATTGAATAAGGTGTGTGGAAGTGAAGGTTCGATCGCGCGGTTCTTCAATACGCGCGTGCTCCTTGATCCGTGCAGCTTGAAGGTATTCGTGATTCTCCGGTATTAACCGAGGGGAATCATGCAACAAAATTGTTGTGCAAGAAGGGGGTTTTGAACCCGGCCCACGCAACAATATATATTATATATATATATATTATATATATATATATATATATATATATATATATATATATATATATATATATATATATATATGTGAAGAAGCAGCTCTTCGTTTGGAAAAGAAGTCCACAAATAGCCTGAAAAATGACGCAGCTTTATTTAAAAACCAACTTATACAGATCCGGAAGAAGCCAAGACATCTACAGCAAGAGCCAGTCTCATGCCACGTCAAGCCTTCCTGAAAACACATTGATTCCCAGTCCATTTATATAGGGACACGTTTATCAGAAAATCTCCGAGAGAACAAAGCGACTGGCGAGAGTCCCTCCCACCGTTATCCGCTGTTCGGGGGAGTCAGCCCTTCCTTATCATTCGGACCAAATGTTTCTCTGGGCTCCGAGAAAACAGAAATGTAACTCACAAAGAGAAGAGTGTATGCTTGGCCAAACAAACCCATATATTTTATGGGTTTGTTTACATGAGTAATTCAAAGCATGTTTATACAGAGTCATGCGTCGCTGTGATTAATACAAAATATATATGGTTAACGATAGGTTTATGTCTGCACTCTAAACATTCTACTCGCGTTACACAAAATCACGCGCATGTGGGCGTGGTTTCACGACCGGCCTTATCTAGCCTCGAAAAAAGCACACGTATACAATTGTCCAGCATGACCTCAGCGAGCCTTTCCTCATCCAAAACTAAAACGAAGCAAAAACCCTTTATTAACTTTATGAAAATAGCATTTTTAAACAACATTTAAATCATAACACATTAGCAACCAACGTCTATAACTGAACTTTAGGCAATAACAAATCTACAACTTGACATTCCTTCCTTTTGTCTCGTCGAGACAAAGTATCTTAAGAGACAACGTGCCACATCGGGCTTTATTGAAAAATAATTGTGTAATGCGGGTATTGAAAAAATAATTGTGTAATGCGGGTATCTCCCAAGGGCATATCGTGCGCCCAAAGCGCCTCGCCCGTGCATTTGGCGAACGTGTCGTGTGGTGCGTGCTCGGAGCCTGAGGGCTCAGAACATGAAAGTCCATTAACGTTTCGGATCCACAACGAAGGTGTCTGGTCCAGATGAGGTTCTGCTCCGCCAGAGGGCCACCACCTCCCCTGCGGAACTTGCTCCCCCCACCCTTTGCAGACCCAGTCCTTGCAGATCTTCGAAGTTAATCAACGATCATGCCCATGAGGTCCCTCACGTGCTGCTGTTCTGGGGAATACATAATATTGTCAGTATCTTGTGTCTCAATTTCCTGGTCAGGGTACAGAGCGTAAAAATCCGATTCACTTGAAGCATTTGAACTTAATACATATGAAGCAAAGAGAGGAACTTCCTTTATGTCAAAGTCTCCCTTGGGCGCCTGGTCGGCTTGCGGGTCTAGGATATCCACGTCGGGTCCCTCGACCGCCAGACCCAGCGTCGCAATCAGATCCATAGTTGGGTTGAAAGGGGGCGTGCAGCTGTCAGCTTGTAATACATAAGCAGCGTTAGCCAGTACACGCAAGGGGTTTATAGCACAAGTATCACAGTCATCACATACACCGTTACAGGCAGCAGCCAGTTCCCACATGGGATCCACACAAGTATCACAGTCGTCACAAAATTCAATACAATTTTCTGGAGCGTTGGTCGCAACTGCCTTGTTGAAGGACCCGTTCAGGTCGACGGCCTCTGTGGTCAGAGCCATAGTCGTTGTCGGCGGCTTCTTCACTTTCCATCCTGTAAAATACTTTCTCATACAGAGGAGGACTAGAGATTTCATTAGTGCCCCCCAAATTACTACCCCGATTATCACAGCCAGTGCGGTCAATAACCACTTCACTATGGTGCCCGTCCATCCCTGGAACCAGTCAGTGAGCCAGCTAAATGTATAAGAATTTTCGCGCGCGATCCGATCGATCGTCAGGGCGTGGCTAGTTTCCCTTAGTCTCACTATTGCATCACCATTGTACGCATGTGAATTACCGTGTCCAATAGTATGTCATGAGCCGTAGCGGTGTCGTTTGCCACCTTTTCTAGGGCCAAAGCCAATTTGTCTATCCGGAAACTATCCATGACTGTGCCCGCTCCTGGGAAGAAGAAACCAAACACCTTTTCCCATAGACTCCCGTGTAGTTTAGTGGTTCCATCTTCGTTCATGACTGACCTCTTATAACGCCTGTCCAAGGACTTTGGGTCTAGCTCATCCAGTATCTCAACGTCAGGAAGGACTGAACCCAGATAACATGTGCCCCCCCAATTATTTGGTAAATAGGGGTAAGCCTTGTCGCCGCATATAAACATTGTCCCATGGGGTGGGACCAGGTGGGTGGATAAGCACTGGAGTCCCTTTACCACCCCATTAATCCTACTAACCCCCCTAGAGAATGTTATAGCCGTTATGTTGTGGTTGCGTTTATCTTGCAGTACTATTCGTAATGTAATCCCCGAGCTCCCTTGTCCCAGCTTCCCGGGGAGAGTGTAGGCGCATTCTGATTCTCCCATACGCAAGTGGCCGGAACCCTGGAGGCAGACCCTCCCTTTCTGTGGTTGCTGTGGTGTAGTGTCTGGTGCTTGTATGGCCAACTTACAGTGCGTGGCGTGGATCCACGAAGTCTTGCCCTCGCAAAAGACTGCCGTTGGTGTAGTCAGCAACACCTGGACTGGTCCCTTCCACCTTGGTTCCAAGGCGTTCTTGCAGGTGAAGTGCTCCACGAACACCTGGTCTTTTTCCTCTGGTGGAACACCTGGTCCACAAGTCTCCTGGGAACGCCTGGTCTACAGGTCTCCAATTCATAGATTAAATTCATTCAATTCATAGTTTCATAGAACACCTTTTCTCCAATTTCCTAATCCACTTTTTTTCAAGTGGATCCAATTTTATCCAATATTCAATTTTTAAATTTAATCCCATTTAATCCAGTCCAATTCAAATTAAATTCAATCCTTCTCTCAGCATCCCATTACCTGTTTCCAACATCAATAAAAATAAAATTATAAAATTAATAAAAATCAATCATCTCAACTCTCAAATCAAATCAAAAAATCAATCAAAATCATTAAAAAAATCAATAAAATAATAAAAATAAACGAAAATTACTTCAGCTAGAGTTTCAACTAGAATTAACACAAACAAACCACCATTAACCTCCATTAACACAAACAAACCACCATTAACCTCCATTAACCTCCATTAACCTCCCCCTATTATTTATTTATTTTCACGAATAAACAAATAATAGAAATAACCTGGTCTACTTCCAATTTCAATTCTGGTCAGTTCTGGTGTCTGGTCACACACAATGTTTTCCTCACCCACTGTGATTCGCTCAAAATAGATTCTCACTGTTATGTCTGAAATTCGTCTCATGAAAACCCATTCAAGAGTCCGGTGTGACAGACAGCCAAACACATAGACACGCCGAAGACCCCAGGGTACCCATCAAACTAGCTTGTCCCCAGATCCACAACACAGCGAAACATGTAACTTTACTAAAATAATCACTTACTCATAACTAATACTCATAATAACTCATAATTACTTATGTAATTACTCATGCCAATACTTACTTAAAATAATGTAATATCCCAATCTTCACCCCCTATGCAAATCGAAGCACCCCGGACAATCCACAACCAATATCAACCACTGTAGCCGCCTTCCCGATTCCAGGCAGCCACACGCAGCCACATACATCTCCATCCACGTCACACAAGACAACAGCCAACGAGTGTGTCCACCACACAGAAACCTTTGGCAATGCAACAACCGAACTCCCAGACAACCAACAACAAAACCCAATCCATCTCCATGGCTCATCAAGCAGTTCCAACTTAATCCAGCTTCACATACCGATTTCCCCAAAAACTCGTGAAACTTCACCCCCATTCTGGAAAAAACCCTGGACTAAACCCTGACACCCTAAATAACTTCAGACTCATCTCCAACCTACCCTTTCTGTCAAAAGTTTTGGAACGTGCTGTGGCCACTCAACTCAAACATCACCACTCTGCCAATAACCTGTATGAAACATCCCAATCCGGATTCTGCTCCAGCCACAGTACTGAAACTGCTCTCCTCAAAATCACCAGCGACCTTTTCTCTCCTCTGATGCCGGCAACCTCAACATTTTCATCCTCCTCACCTCAACGCCTCCTTTGACATCATCAATCACACCATCCTCCTCACCCTGTTTAGACCAGCTTGTGCCTATTAAACCCAAATTAGTTCACCCCCAAGCCTACAAGGACCACCTACTACTCTCAAATTATCCACTCTGGCTCCGGAATCCCAAAAGCACTCTTCTCTACAATAAACAAACTAAATAAACAAACTTTACAACGTGAACAAACTCCTCAGCGCCCTGGATACCACCACCTGTCATTCAGAGTAGACAACAGCATCTCCTTTCTGGCTTTCAGCATCTCCTTTCTCCTTTCTGGCATCCAAATAAAATTCTGGCTTCAAATCAACTTCCTCGAACTTAACTATGATAAATCTAAATTAATCTTCGTTTGCCCAAAACCACCCATAACTTTGCCCCCAACATCGATGGTTTCCCAGTATCCACCTTTTATGAATTTTATGAATCTTCTCATTATTCGAAAGTTTACAAAATGTCCCAAATCTGTATATTATTTTCTACTGTGGTTATATTAAACCATTATTTTACAAAATCCAACTTTCAATAAACTGAAAAATGCTTCGCCATGGAATAGTCCTCCACTCATATAAATAATCATAAGAGTTCTGCGAAACATCTCCATCTTTAAAACTTAGCCAACCAATTTTAAACCACATGTTTTCCCCCCAAAAAACAAGTCACATTCTTTGTATATTGCCAACATTGTTCATCGTTTAAGTATCATCCAGAACTAAATTTTTATAAACCATCAACTTGTAGATGCATTTATTTATATCCCATTAACCCAAGAACTCTCAATTGCTTGGTTATATTTTAGTAATGTCATATATCCATATTTCTTTTCCAAAATGTTCCTGATATACACATTAATCCCATCTGTCTTTGTTTCCAGATGAACTCAAATCAGGAAATCAACACAAATCCTTATTACCTCCAATCAATCACACTGCACATTATTCCCCGTCCTTGATGGATAATTTTACATCCAGATGGGCACAGCATCCCATTTTTGGTGACCCAGCCCTGAAACAAGCCCCTGGACTCCTTGCAGGCTGGACCAAAACCCCTGGACCTGCCTCCATGGAACAATGACGCCTAAGCACTCAATTAGCCCTCCCAGTACCAAAGACTTACAATCAGACCGACAGACAGACAAATAACAGAGGCATGTCGCCAGCCCCAGCACAGGACATCACCTTTCCGGGCAGGCACAATATAATCCACAGTATCGAAATGCCAATTTCTATCCGGAGCCTCGCGAAGCCAAAATCGGACATGTTCACTGCATTTCAACCTCCATTTCACTGACCCTGACTATCCCCATTGCTCGATCACGCACGTCACTGTGCTCGGCCCGGTTAAATTAAACTCAAGCGTACTGTACCTGACGCTTCCGGTCGGCACCGGAAGTCTGTTTATTTCTTGAGACCCCTGAATCGGGACATCAACGACAATTACAACGACAAACAGGACTCGATATTCTCTGTTCATTAATTACGTACATGATTTTGGTTTTACCCACAATATAATGTCCCGATATTCTCCAGATTTAAGTCCTATATATCCTGTCGTTAAAGCAACACCCTGTAGACTGACTCCGCCTGTCGTTCTTCCAAGGTTAGTGAATTGCCTCTGACCTCTTACCCTTACATATCTCGAACAAAGGTCAAATAAACTTCGAAAGGTCAAACTTCAAGTTGGGGTAACCAGCGCTTTATTATCCCGCAACTAATACAATTACAAGTCCGGCGACATTCCCTGCAAGAACTCCACATCCAGACAGACAGATGACCATTATTGTGGCTCCACATTGCAAAATGCTAACTTCTACGAATCCAACAACCGTCACAATCCGCCCAGGAACGTCCGTACGAGGCGTGCTTTACAATGCAGCACCCTTGCTACCTAGTGCACCTTTCGCACATCCCTCCTCGTTCGCACAACGCTTCATCAACAAACCTCCTCGCGCCCACACAACTGCAACCCCCGTGTCCACCCAGAGTGCCCAATCTGCGACCCACAATCTTCTCGGGGCACACACTTCCTCTGAGAGTGGGCGAGTTATCGCCGGCACTCTGAGCAAGTCTCATACAGCACACCCGTGACTCGCGGCTCGCTCGGCTCCTGCCCGAACGCACAATATCCCTCTACCCAAACTTCCACGGAGCCGCACGGCGGAAACACAGGTTTGTACCACACTTTAATTAAACGAACATTGCCAGGATTCTCGGATAGACGTTTAATTTCACAACACACATGACAAAAATCCGATTTAAATTCAGAGATCGCCGATCGACCTGGCACAACCATCTCAACGCGACGACGCCACGCCGCCCCCCGTCTTGGCGCGCACCCTCGTGCCTCCACACGAATCCCAACACTCCCTGCACGCCGCTCTATTCGCGTTCACGGCGGGGTTTACCTCACGTTGGGACATGCAGTCGGCTGTCATAACAAAGTGCGAAAAGCTGTCATAACAAATCTACGACCTGGCATGTAGTGAGCTGTCAGAACATTGAGCTGTCAGAACTCATCCCTAGCTCGTAAACATCGCAAAAAACAGGATCTCCGACGCTTGACCTCTCTGACCCAAAATGCACTATATGACACCAATTCCAAAGGTGAGCTGCCTCAGCGATACATCCCACACATACAATCCACAATATCTGCCATTGAATGAACTCTTCAATTCAAGTAAAACACACATATTGATTCGAATTCTGAATTTAGTTCAACAAATTCCAAATTTCTTGCCCGACTGCCACTCGAAAGAAAAAAAAAAACAGCCCATCCTGCAACCATCTCCAAGAAACCGCTTCATATCAACAGTAGGTCGACAAGGGCACTCCGAGTGCTTTCCTGACCCGATTTATATCAATTCGCTTCCCAAACAACTCCCAAACAGATGAAAATCCGGACTCAGTTCAGGACCTCGCCTGTTCTCTCGGATAGACGCTAAAATGGACATTCCCGGCCTGAATTTCCCGCACGTCGAGCAGATCACTTACAAAGCTTCACACCGAAACCCTCTGCTTTGCATATGTCATACAGACAAATACATTGGCTAGATACACACGTCAATTAACATCCCAATATACATTCATTCCTCATTCATATACTCATAGAAGTCTCCCAGACTTCGCGCGAAACTCAGATCGACTCAAATCATGCCTTTCTCCAGCCACTCCCAAACAATCTTTGCTCATTCATGTTACGTCTCTCATTCAAGGAAAAGGATTTTTGGGACGGGTTGGACGGGGGTGGGTTGAGGTGAAAAAAGGGAAGGCAGGGCGGGGTGTTGGGGTGTTGCCTAGAGCCCCGGGACTGAGCTCAGGTCTTGGGGGGGTGGGGGGTGTTGCCTAGAGCCCCGGGACTGAGCTCAGGTCTTGGGGGGTTGGGGGGTCTTGGTCTGGCATCTGGTCCAGCGGCATCACTCGCTGATTTACTTGTTTAACTGCTTACTTACTTGTCCTCTGGCCAGGGATTATTTAAATCTTTAGTTAACACAGCCCAGTCCTTTAATGGTCTTACCGCGGCAAAATGATGCCTCTTAAACATGAAAGATGCCGGGGTTCCCTTAAGGGGTTCCCCTTCTTTCCTTAGCTTGCTTCCCATCTTATTGCTCTGGGCTGATCCTTCCTGGAAAGTTCTCGGCCTGGCTCAACCTTTACGGCTGTCCGACCTCACTTTTCCCCTTTCCCTTGTACCGAACGTTATCTTCACCGATATCCTGCGCAAATCCTTTTACTGGCCATGTTTTTATGGCCTTCTATGTTCCTATGGCCTTCTATCTAAGTTAGCCACAGCCCTTCGTTCCCTGGCATGCAATGGCATACCCCATCTTGTCTCTGGGCTGTTCCTTCCTGGAAAAATCTTGGCCACCTGGCTCCAGCCTATATGGCTGTCCGACCTCATTTTCCCCTCCTGGTGCTAACTGTAACTTTAAGCTTACTGTTAAGTCCTTACTGGTATCCTTACTTGTTTATCCTGGCTTTAACAAAGCCACGTCATTCTGAGGCCTAAAATGAGCCTTTACTTACAATTTCTGTTCGAGTGCAGGCAGCGCGGAAGACAAGGAGACTGAAACCGCTCGAGGGAGGAAGGTACGAATTTGGAATAATAGCCCTCTGATATAAAACAACTCCCACCTTTAATCAAATCCGCGTGCCGGCGCCGGCCTCAGGCAGCCTTCCTCCTGTCCCTCGGGCTCCGTTTCCCGTCGTCCGGTGCTGACCCCACTCCTGGTACCATCTGTGAAGAAGCAGCTCTTCGTTTGGAAAAGAAGTCCACAAATAGCCTGAAAAATGACGCAGCTTTATTTAAAAACCAACTTATACAGATCCGGAAGAAGCCAAGACATCTACAGCAAGAGCCAGTCTCATGCCACGTCAAGCCTTCCTGAAAACACATTGATTCCCAGTCCATTTATATAGGGACACGATTATCAGAAAATCTCCGAGAGAACAAAGCGACTGGCGAGAGTCCCTCCCACCGTTATCCGCTGTTCGGGGGAGTCAGCCCTTCCTTATCATTCGGACCAAATGTTTCTCTGGGCTCCGAGAAAACAGAAATGTAACTCACAAAGAGAAGAGTGTATGCTTGGCCAAACAAACCCATATATTTTATGGGTTTGTTTACATGAGTAATTCAAAGCATGTTTATACAGAGTCATGCGTCGCTGTGATTAATACAAAATATATATGGTTAACGATAGGTTTATGTCTGCACTCTAAACATTCTACTCGCGTTACACAAAATCACGCGCATGTGGGCGTGGTTTCACGACCGGCCTTATCTAGCCTCGAAAAAAGCACACGTATACAATTGTCCAGCATGACCTCAGCGAGCCTTTCCTCATCCAAAACTAAAACGAAGCAAAAACCCTTTATTAACTTTATGAAAATAGCATTTTTAAACAACATTTAAATCATAACACATTAGCAACCAACGTCTATAACTGAACTTTAGGCAATAACAAATCTACAACTTGACATATATATATATATATATATATATATATATATATATATATATATATATAGTGTTGCGGTTTTGAGTCTGTCAAGTGAGTTTAATAAAGGTTAAAGTTTGCCCCCCATAGTTAGTCACACAAGCAACATGTAGCCTCGTGATAGTATAGCTATGTCATAGTATTTGTCAGCTTAGTCCTTTTCCTTTGTTCGTTCTGCGTTGAGTAGGAGCCAGGAGAATAGGCCCTACTTGCCACCGATTTTCCAGCCACCCTAGCCTCGAGCCAGTTTGCTAAGCATTGGTTGATTATTGGGCGAGTTAACACGAGGCAGGCCTAGGAAGGTCGGGGCGGAGTCGAGGGTGGAGCGGCAGAAGCGATGATGGTAAGCACAAGCCGCCAATCAGAGCTCGAGGGTGGTGACGGCGGCGTGGTGTCAGAGGGCGTGGTGAGAAGGTTCGGGTGAGTTCCAGAAGGTTCGGAGGGCGTAGCTATAAAACGGCTGTGCGAAAGCCCTCGAAAGGACTGCTGCCTGAGAGGACTTGTATGAGAGGACTTCCTGTGAGAGAGAAAGATAAAGGACTAGCGTGGGAACACTTAATGAGAAGGACTTGCACGCCAGGATTCGCAGAGGAACGCAGGACTTGCGGAAAAAGGATTGGTGAAAGAACTTGACAAGCGGTGAAAGCTGATGAACTTGACAAACTTGCACGAGAATGCGCGTGCTAACCAGCTCGGAGTGTATAGAAGAAGAGGAGTTGGCCGCTACATATACGTGGGTGCAGCCAGATGCGCTTAGAACGAATACAGCGCATTTCAGACGCGCGAGTGAGCAAGGCTGAGTAACCGCCAGCCACGCTAAAGTACGCCCTCTGCCGTTCCTCCCCATCATCTGCTTGTACGAGAGACGCGCTACGAGTCACTGCCTTCGCCTGCCACCATCTTCGCGGGACGTGCCGGGGACCATGGAGAGCCAGACGGGGACCATCTCTGGACGCGTTGGGGAACACCTGCCCATCTGCAATTCCCTGTGTGAGTGTGAGACGGGTCCGTTGTCCAAGGGATAAGTTAAGACTGCTTAAGGATTGCTCTGTGTATCTTCGTCCTTGAACTTGTAAATACGTGTGGGAAATAATTAAACCATTTGTTCTTCCTTTCTTCCTGATTCGACCGTTTCTGTGGTTTCTCCATTTGACTAAGCGTGGCACGAATAAGATCGCTCTAATCGGGTTCCACTAATTAAGACTGCGCGGACCACGTGTACGCAATCCGCTCGGCATACTCACATCACACGTGGTTCGTGCGAGGCTTGTTTCCTCGCTCCCAGGGCAGCGCAGGGAATTACGTATGAGCGAAAAGTAGTCCCGAAACCCTACTCCGCGTGTGTCCGGGAGGGATGTCTCAAGTCTCGGTTCCGCCAGGCCCAGAAAGACGAGGGGATTAATCCCCCCTAGGTAAGGGGAAGAAGGCCGGCATAGAGAACCGCAACAATATATATATATATATATATATATATATATATATATATATATATATATATATATATATATATATATATATATATATATGTATATATGTGAAGAATCAGCTCTTCGTTTGCAAAAGAAGTCCACAATAGCCTGGAATGGCGCAGCTTTATTAAAGAACCAACTTATACGGATCCGGAGGAGACCGACGTCTACAGCAATCTACAGCAAGAACATGCCAAGTCAAGCCTTCCTGCCAACGCATTGATTCTCATTCACTTATATACCAAATACGATTTATCAGAAAAATCTCCGAGAGAACGAAGTGACTGGCGAGAGTCCCTCCCACCGTTATCATTCGGGGGAGTCAGCCTTTCCTTTATCATTTGGACCAATTGTTTTTCTGGGCTCCGAGAAAACAGAACTGTAACTCACAATGAGGAGAGTGTATGCTTAGCCAAACAAACCCATATATTTTATGGGTTTGTGTACATGAGTAATCCAAAGCATGTTTATACAGAGTCATGCGTTGCTGAGATTAAAACAAAATATATATAGTTAACGATAGGTTCATGTCATTCTACTTGCATTACGCAAAAACAAGCGCATGTGGGCGTGGTTTTATGACCAGCCTTGAAAAAAGCACACGTATACCATTGTCCGGCATGACCTCATTTTAAACCTTTCCTCATCCAAAACTAAAACGAAGCAAAAACCCTTTATTTACTTTATGAAATAGCATTTTTAGACATCATATAAATCATAACACATTAGCACCCAACGTCTATAACTGAACTTTAGGCAATAACAAATCTACTACTTGACATTCCTTCCTCTTGTCTCGTCGAGACAAAGTATCTTAAGAGACAACGTGCCACATCGGGCTTTATTGAAAAATAATTGTGTAATGCGGGTATTGAAAAAATAATTGTGTAATGCGGGTATCTCCCAAGGGCATATCGTGCGCCCAAAGCGCCTCGCCCGTGCATTTGGCGAACGTGTCGTGTGGTGCGTGCTTGGAGCCTGAGGGCTCAAAACATGAAAGTTCATTAACGTTTCGGATCCACAACGAAGACGTCTGGTCCAGATGAGGTTCTGCTCCGCCAGAGGGTGCATCACTTCCCCTGCGGAACTGGCTCCCCCCACCCTTTGCAGACGCAGTCCTTGCAGATCTTCGAAGTTAATCAACGGTCATGCCCATGAGGTCCCTCACGTGTTGCTGTTCTGGGGAATACAAAATGTCGTCAGTATCTTGTGTCTCAATTTCCTGGTCAGGGTACAGAGCGTAAAAATCCGAATCCGAATCACTTGAAGCAAAGAGATCCGCAACATGTGGATCAAAGAGATCCGAAACATTTGGATCAAAGAGATCCGAAACATTTGAAGAAAAGAGAGGGACTTCCTTTATGTCAAAGTCTCCCATGGGCGCCTGGTCGGCTTGCGGGTCTAGGACATCCGCGTCGGGTCCCTCAACCGCCAGACCCAGTGTCGCAATCAGATCCATAGTTGGGTCGGAAGGGGGCGTGCAGCTGTCCGCTTGTAATACATAAGCAGCGTTAGCCAGTACACGCAAGGGGTTTATAGCACAAGTATCACAGTCATCACATACACCGTTACAGGCAGCAGCCAGTTCCCACATGGGATCCACACAAGTATCACAGTTGTTACAAAATTCAATGCAATTTTCTGGAGCGCCGGTCGCAACTGCCTTGTTGAAGGACCCGTTCAGGTCGACGGCCTCTGTGGTCAGAGCCATAGTTGTTGTCGGCGGCTTCTTCACTTTCCATCCTGTAAAATACTTTCTCATACAGAGGAGGACTAGAGATTTCATTAGTGCCCCCCAAATTACTACCCCGATTATCACAGCCAGTGCGGTCAATAACCACTTCACTATGGTGCCCGTCCATCCCTGGAACCAGTCAGTGAGCCAGCTAAATGTATAAGAATTTTCGCGCGCGATCCGATCGATCCAATAGTATGTCATGAGCCGTAGCGGTGTCGTTTGCCACCTTTTCTAGGGCCAAAGCCGATTTATCTATCCGGAAACTATCCATGACTGTGCCCGCTCCTGGGAAGAAGAAACCAAACACCTTTTCCCATAGACTCCCGTGTAGTTTAGTGGTTCCATCTTCGTTCATGACTGACCTCTTATAACGCCTGTCCAAGGACTTTGGGTCTCGCTCATCCAGTATCTCAACGTCAGGAAGGACTGAACCCAGATAACATGTGCCCCCCCAATTATTTGGTAAATAGGGGTAAGCCTTGTCGCCGCATATAAACATTGTCCCATGGGGTGGGACCAGGTGGGTGGATAAGCACTGGAGTCCCTTTACCACCCCATTAATCCTACTAACCCCCCTAGAGAATGTTATAGCCGTTATGTTGTGGTTGTGTTTATCTTGCAGTACTATTCGTAATGTAATCCCCGAGCTCCCTTGTCCCAGCTTCCCGGGGAGAGTGTAGGCGCATTCTGATTCTCCCATACGCAAGTGGCCGGAACCCTGGAGGCAGACCCTCCCTTTCTGTGGTTTGACCCAGACGGGGGCAGGCCTCTCGGCCACATGGGCAATCATTGACGGGCGATAATTAAATTGTCGATTGCAACTCTTGCCGTTGTCAACCCCTTCTCTTTCCAGCGTGGTGACTAAACATGGGGGATCGATAGGTTGTGAGCAGAGGTCATTGAGGGACAGAGGTAGCACTATCATGTGTATTCCTGTGGTGCCTGCTTGGGGAAAGCGCATGCACGACCAGCAGTGTGTCCTATTTTGAATTGTTGCCACTTCCCTGGCCACTTTCCAATATGTGTTTTCCCCCCTCTTTGGGGCCTTATCCTGGGGTTGCGGTGTGAGTATGTATTCGATGCATGGTATGTAGTTCCTTTCGCCACCGGCCGCGCCAGGGGTCCAGACGCTGCACCGGACCTGCATGGTCATGTCTTTCCCTAGGCGTGTGCGTGTTTGTAGCTTAAAATCAGGGGTTCCCCATTTGTATCCTGGTTGGGCCAAGGTCTCAATGCTAGCTCGCCCGTCTTCCTGGAACTCTCGTTGCTTTTGTAGTACCATGCCAACGCGTCCAGGCCCTGCCGACAGTGCTAGCCAATTTATGTTCACCCAATTTGTGTGCAGGGCTTTCTGTTCGAAACATGGTGGTGATACTCTTTGTCCCCATGTTACGGTGAGGTGTCGGGTTTCGTTTTCGCATCTATTGGAATCGGAATTTCCCCTAGCTGCTGTCGCTATCAATAGTATTGTACCTATGATTAGGCCCATCCTTACTGTGTTCTGGGGGTGTGGTGTCTGGTGCTTGTATGGCCAACTTACAGTGCGTGGCGTGGATCCACGAAGTCTTGCCCTCGCAAAAGACTGCCGTTGGTGTAGTCAGCAACACCTGGACTGGTCCCTTCCACCTTGGTTCCAAGGCGTTCTTGCAGGTGAAGTGCTCCACGAACACCTGGTCTTTTTCCTCTGGTGGAACACCTGGTCCACAAGTCTCCTGGGAGCGCCTGGTCTACAGGTCTCCAATTTCCTAATCCACTTTTTTCAAGTGGATCCAATTTTATCCAATATTCAATTTTTTTTAAATTCAATCCCATTTAATCCAGTCCAATTCAAATTAAATAAAATCCTTCTCTCAGCCTCCCATTACCTGTTTCCAACATCAATAAAAATAAAATTATAAAATTAATAAAAAATCAATCATCTCAACTCTCAAATCGAATCAAAAAATAAAAATAAACGAAAATTACTTCAGCGAGAGTTTCAACTAGAATTAACACAAACAAACCACCATTAACCTCCATTAACACAAACAAACCACCATTAACCTCCATTAACCTCCCCCTATTATTTATTTATTTTCACGAATAAACAAATAATAGAAATAACCTGGTCTACTTCCAATTTCAATTCTGGTCAGTTCTGGTGTCTGGTCACACACAATGTTTTCCTCACCCACTGTGATTCGCTCAAAATAGATTCTCACTGTTATGTCTGAAATTCGTCTCATGAAAACCCATTCAAGAGTCCGGTGTGACAGACAGCCAAACACATAGACACGCCGAAGACCCCAGGGTACCCATCAAACTAGCTTGTCCCCAGATCCACAACACAGCGAAACATGTAACTTTACTAAAATAATCACTTACTCATAACTAATACTCATAATTACTTATGTAATTACTCATACCAATACTTACTTAAAATAATGTAATATCCCAATCTTCACCCTTTATGCAAATCGAAGCACCCCGGACAACCCACAGCCAATATCAACCACTGTAGCCGCCTTCCCCTCCAGGCAGCCACACACAGCCACATACATCTCCATCCACGTCACACAAGACAACAGCCAACGAGTGTGTCCACCACACAGAAACCTTTGGCAATGCAACAACCGAACTCCCAGACAACCAACAACAAAACCCAATCCATCTCCATGGCTCATCCAGTAGTTCCAACTTAATCCAGCTTCACATACCGATTTCCCCAAAAACTCGTGAAACTTCACCCCCATTCTGGAAAAACCCTGGACTAAACCCTGACACCCTAAATAACTTCAGACCCATCTCCAATCTACCCTTTCTGTCAAAAGTTTTGGAACGTGCTGTGGCCACTCAACTCAAACATCACCACTCTGCCAATAACCTGTATGAAACATCCCAATCCGGATTCTGCTCCAGCCACAGTACTGAAACTGCTCTCCTCAAAATCACCAGCGACCTTTTCTCTCCTCTGATGCCGGCAACCTCAACATTTTCATCCTCCTCACCTCAACGCCTCCTTTGACATCATCAATCACACCATCCTCCTCACCCTGTTTAGACCAGCTTGTGCCTATTAAACCCAAATCAGTTCACTCCCAAGCCCCACAAGGACCACCTACAGCACTGCAAAGATGTCCTCTACTCCACCTACTACCCTCAAATTATCCACTCTGGCTCCGGAATCCCAAAAGCACTCTTCTCTACAATAAACAAACTAAATAAACAAACTTTACAACGTGAACAAACTCCTCAGCTCCCTGGATACCACCACCTTGCTCCACACACCTGTTGGTGCACACCTGTGCACTCACACCTGGTGCCACCTGCACCCTCCTTCCTTCCTGGACCATTCATCCAAAGCAAAATTGACAGCATCTACAACAGCTTAATCACCACAATTCACTCCCCCTTAAGGTGTCCCCCAAGGTTCAGTTCTTGGCCCCCTCCTCTTCGTCCTGTACCTATCCCCCCTTGGTCACTTAATCCGTCATGCACCATAGCCAATGCACCATGGTCTCCAATTCCACTGCTTCACCGATGACATCCAGCTTTTTCATCTCCACCAAATCGTGCTCCACCACCACCCACTCTATCCTGACAAACTGCCTAACTGAAATAAAATTCTAGCTTCAGATCAGCTTCCTCGAACTTAACTACGCTAAATCTGAATTAATCTTCATTCCCCCCAACATCGATGGTTTCCCAGTATCCACATCCGGAATCTTGGCATCATCATTGACCAAAACCCTCTCCTTTGAAAAATACACTAAACAGATCATAAAGACCTTAAACCTTAATCATAAAAACTGAAAAATGCTTCGCCATGGAATAGTCCACCACTCATGTAAATAATCATAAGAGTTCTGCGAAACATCTCCATCTTTAAAACTTAGCCAACCAAATTTAAACCACATGTTTTCCCCCCAAAAACAAGTCACATTCTTTGTATATTGCCAACATTGTTCATCGTTTAAGTATCATCCAGAACTAAATTTTTTATAAACCATCAACTTGTAGATGCATTTATTTATATCCCATTAACCCAAGAACTCTCAATTGCTTGGTTATATTTTAGTAATGTCATATATCCATATTTCTTTTCCAAATTGTTCCTGATATACACATTAATCCCATCTGTCTTCGTTTCCAGATGAACTCAAATCAGGAAATCAACACAAATCCTTATTACCTCCAATCAATTCAAAATTAAATCAACAATTCAAAACCAGATCGGATCAGCGATCAGAAATCACTTTTCCAATCAACACATTCCAAGCAACAATTCATTCAAAGACCAAGCTTAAAAACACAACTCTCATCTTACTGTGACAAGTAAGCAACCAACCTACTTCACACTAAAACAAATAACTTTTCATCACCCCTTTCTTCTCCACCGCCTCTTACACTTAAACAGATCATAATTACTCACTCATACACTGTTGCCCATCACCCAGTTGCCCCAGACCCAAACACAGGTTTGAAATCCCAGTAGGTTGTTCTTCAATCCCAACCATCATGTGATCCCAACATCTCTCCATTTATTTCGTTCCTCATGGGGTTGGTGTTTTATGGCCTTTACCTCTTACCCAATCACACTGCACATTATTCCCCGTCCTTGATGGATAATTTTACATCCAGATGGGCACAGCATCCCATTTTTGGCGACCCAGCCCTAAAACAAGCCCCTGGACTCCTTGCAGGCTGGACCAAAACCCCTGGACCTGCCTCCATGGAACAATGACGCCTAAGCACTCAATTAGCCCTCCCAGTACCAAAGACTTACAATCAGACCGACAGACAGACAAATAACAGAGGCATGTCGTCAGCCCCAGCACAGGACATCCCCTTTCCGGGCAGGTACAATATAATCCACAGCATCGAAATGCCAATTTCTATCCGGGGCCTCGCAAAGCCAAAATCCATGCATGCGTGCTCCATCATGCAACCCGATCTGTACTCGGTGCGCCCGGCGCCCCCTATAATCAGTGAGTTATAATAACCACAATATCTCTGGCACCCAGCTCGTGATACCACAATTTAATCCACGTTACTTGCATCTCTTCATCCTCACAAATGTCCTCCTCTTGACATGACTTAAATTAAATTCCAGCGTACTGTACCTGACGCGTCCAGTCGGCACCGGAAGTCTGTTTATTTCTTGAGACCCCTGAATCGGGACATCAACGACAATTACAACGACAAACAGGACTCGATATTCTCTGTTCATTAATTACGTACATGATTTTGGTTTTACCCACAATATATGTCCCGATATTCTCTCCAGATTTAAGTTCTATATCCTGTCGTTAAAGCAACACCCTGTAGACTGACTCCGCCTGTCGTTCTTCCAAGGTTAGTGAATTACCTCTGACCTTTCCCTTGCATATCTCGAACAAAGGTCAACTAAACTTTAAAAAGTCAAACTTCGAATTGGGGTAACCAGCGCTTTATTATCCCACAAGTAATGCAAGTCCGGCGACAATGGACAAATGACCATTAATGTGGCTCTACATAGCATAATGCTAACTTCTACGAATCCAACAACCGTCACACTTCGTCCAAGGACCTTCCGTACGAGGCGTGCTTCACAATGCCCATCGCACATCCTTCCTCGTTCGCACAACGCTTCATCAACGCACCTCCTCGCGTCCACACCTTGGCACAAGCCACACCACATACCGACAGTTGAAACCTCGACCGTCCTCCTTCCTCGGATCAGCGTTCTGTTGAAAACGTGACATTTCTGCTCAAATTATTGAATTTCCAAATACTCTCCCTGCAGCGCCCGTGAGGCAGCTTGTCCCACATTATCTGCCTCCAGACCCATATGCGTTTTAATAACTTAACCTTATCAGCATCGTTCGCCAGCATACCCTTTGTCCGGCGCATCGATCATCCCAAATGCTTCGATGCATCTTCCAGCCGCCACTCCGCACTGTACCTTACTGTATGAACAAGACTTCCTGTTGGAACTTGACTCCGGAAATTAATTACTCTGTCTTGAAATCGTTTATTTTAGCCATCTTAAATAAATCCATCCATCTATCCATCTTATAAATCCATCTTAAATAACGTATTCGTCCTGTGACATTGCCTGGCATATATGTCGCAGCCGGCCACTATTCCGACATGGCTCATGACTCATGTCTAATTCTGACAAGAAGATGAAGGATGAAGGACATGACATGAAGAAGAAGATTCTGACAAGATACTGACATGTGAACGTCCGACATCCAGCAAAGTCGAAATGACCCACAATGCATTTGGGCACACACTTCCTCTGAGAGTGGGCGAGTTATCGCCGGCACTCTGAGCAACCTCATCGCACCCGACCCCAAAATGCACTATATGACACCAATTTCAAAGGTGAGCTGCCTCAGCGATACATCCCACACATACAATCCACAATATCTGCCATTGAATGAACTCTTCAATTCAAGTAAAACACACATATTGATTCGAATTCTGCAACCATCTCCAAGAAACCGCTTCATATCAACAGTAGATCGACAAGGGCACTCCGGGTGCTTTCCTGACCCGATTTATATCAATTCGCTTCCCAAACAACTCCCAAACAGATGAAAATCCGGACTCAGTTCAGGACCTCGCCTGTTCTCTCGGATAGACGCTAAAATGGACATTCCCGGCCTGAATTTCCCCCAAGTCGAGCAGATCGCTTACAAAGTTTCACACCGAAACCCTCTGCTTTGCACATGACACACAGACAAACACATTGGCCAGACACACACGTCAATTAACATCCCAATATACATTCATTCCTCATTCATGTTACGTCTCTCATTCAAGGAAAAGGATTTTTTTGGGACGGGTTTGGACGGGGGGTGGGTTGAGGTGAAAAAAAGGGAAGGCAGGGTGGGGTGTTGGGGTGTTGCCTAGAGCCCCGGGACTGAGCTCAGGTCTTGGGGGGGTGGGGGGTGTTGCCTAGAGCCCCGGGACTGAGCTCAGGTCTTGGGGGGGTTGGGGGGTCTTGGTCTGGCATCTGGTCCAGCGGCATCACTCGCTGATTTACTTGTTTAACTACCTCCTTAATTGTTTTGTCCTGAACTTTGCTTCCTGAACTTGCTTCCTTTGGCTCTGAAGCTTCAAATTCCTACAATGCAGCTCCTGCTTCAATTTTCAATATTTCAAAACCTAACCTGTCCTTCTCACCCTCTGGCCACCTGGCCCATTTCCTGTGAGCTTATTTATTTTCTCTTGTCCACTAGATCCTGGCCTGCTTTATCTGGACCTCTTGTCTAGAACTTCCTGGCTTGACCTCGTAGTTGTCACTACCTTCTTGTCAAACCTATGGTACCTGCGCATTTCCCTTTTCCTGGCCATGTCCCTTTGGCCTTCTAAGTTAACCTATGGCCTTTTATCTAAGTTTAGCCACAGCCCTTTGTTCCCTGGCATGCAATGGCATACCCCATCTTGTCTCTGGGCTGTTCCTTCCTGGAAAAATCTTGGCCACCTGGTTTCAGCCTATATGGCTGTCCGACCTCATTTTCCCCTCCTGGTGCTAACTGTAACTTTAAGCTTCCTGTTAAATCCTTACTGATATCCTGCGCAAAATCTATCCTTAGCTTTTTACCCTTAATGTTTATCCAGCGCAAATATTGTAACGTTACTCTTACTATCCTTACTTGTTTATCCTGGCTTTAACAAAGCTACGTCATTCTGAGGCCTAAATGAGCCTCTACTTACAATTTCTGTTCGAGTGCAGACAGCGGGGAAGACAAGGAGACTGAACCCGCTCGAAGGAGGAAGGTACGAATTTGGAATAATAGCCCTCTAATATAAAACAACTCCCACCTTTAATCAAATCAGCGTGCCGGCGCCGGCCTCAGGTCAGCCTTCCTCCTGTCCATCGGGCTCCGTTTCCCGTCCTCCGCGTCTGTTGACACCCCACTCCTGGTACCATCTGTGAAGAATCAGCTCTTCGTTTGCAAAAGAAGTCCACAATAGCCTGGAATGGCGCAGCTTTATTAAAGAACCAACTTATACGGATCCGGAGGAGACCGACGTCTACAGCAATCTACAGCAAGAACATGCCAAGTCAAGCCTTCCTGCCAACGCATTGATTCTCATTCACTTATATACCAAATACGATTTATCAGAAAAATCTCCGAGAGAACGAAGTGACTGGCGAGAGTCCCTCCCACCGTTATCATTCGGGGGAGTCAGCCTTTCCTTTATCATTTGGACCAATTGTTTTTCTGGGCTCCGAGAAAACAGAACTGTAACTCACAATGAGGAGAGTGTATGCTTAGCCAAACAAACCCATATATTTTATGGGTTTGTGTACATGAGTAATCCAAAGCATGTTTATACAGAGTCATGCGTTGCTGAGATTAAAACAAAATATATATAGTTAACGATAGGTTCATGTCATTCTACTTGCATTACGCAAAAACAAGCGCATGTGGGCGTGGTTTTATGACCAGCCTTGAAAAAAGCACACGTATACCATTGTCCGGCATGACCTCATTTTAAACCTTTCCTCATCCAAAACTAAAACGAAGCAAAAACCCTTTATTTACTTTATGAAATAGCATTTTTAGACATCATATAAATCATAACACATTAGCACCCAACGTCTATAACTGAACTTTAGGCAATAACAAATCTACTACTTGACATATATATATATATATATGTATATATATATATATATATGTATATATATATATATATATGTATATATATATATATATATATATATATATATATATATATACAGTATATATATACATATATATATATATATATATATATATATATATATATATATATATATATATACAGTGAAACCTTGACTTACGAGTTTAATTCGTTCTGTGACCGAGCTCGTAACTCAATTTGCTCGTTTCTCAAATTAAATTTCCCCATTAAAATGCATTGAAATGCTATTAATCCGTTCCAGCCCGCCAAAAACCACACCAATTTTTTTTTAAATATACAGTATATATAAAAAATATCTCGCGCTTTATATTTCACCTGTATGCAGCATACAAGTTGGCAGGATGGCCTGGACTGGAGGTACGCACACTTGACTCTAAACTGTCCAGCCTGGGTTTGAATCCCGACCCAGCTATAACCTGTCATGTCGGTGTTTCACAGGCAGGGTGATTCATCAATGTGTGTACCGCTAAACTGGGCGCCCCGTTTGCGTCCCATTAGTTGTTGGATGTTGAGGATCTCACCGTGTCTTCCACAAAGAGAAGGCGAGCTATCGCCGGCACTCTGAACAAGTTGTGGCCTGGCATGCTCTTCTCCTCTGCCGTTATATACGTCCTCCTCAGCATCTTTTTCCAGAAGAGCCCTGTCTCGTCACAGTTGAAGATTTGCTGGGGGATGTATAGTTCGGCTTCTATCAGTTCGGCAAAAGTTAAAATTAAATCTTCAGCTGCCTTCACATCCGCCTCACCAAGTCGACAACACGCACACCTCGCTCATGTTTTTCGACGATTGCGTGTTTTATATCCAAGCACATCATCCTCTTCTTCTTCTCAGTACTGCCCTTGGCACTCAATTTCTTAGGACCCATGGTTAAAACTAAGAAAATTTTCCAAAATAACCAAAATGCGAAAACAAAACAGCAGCGATATACGGCAGAGATGCTTGCACGGTAAGAAGATAACCACGTGACCAGAACCCACCTGGTGGCGTAAGCTCCAAAATAACCAAAATGCGAAAACAAAACAGCAGCGATATACGGCAGAGATGCTTGCACGGCAAGATAACCACGTGACCGGAACCCACTTGGTGGCGTAAGCTCCAAAATAACCAAAATGCGAAAACAAAACAGCAGCGATATACGGCAGAGATGCTTGCACGGCAAGATAACCACGTGACCGGAACCCACTTGGTGGCGTAAGCTCCAAAATAACCAAAATGCGAAAACAAAACAGCAGCGATATACGGCAGAGATGCTTGCACGGCAAGATAACCACGTGACCAGAACCCACCTGGTGGCGTAAGCTCCAAAATAACCAAAATGCGAAAACAAAACAGCAGCGATATACGGCAGAGATGCTTGCACGGCAAGATAACCACGTGACCGGAACCCACTTGGTGGCGGGTGGCGTAAGCTCGTAACTCAGATCTCGGCTCGCATCTCAAAGCAATAAACCGCCCGAGCGACGGCTCGTATCTCGGAAAACTCGTAAGTTGGTGCACTCGTAAGTCAAGGTTTCACTGTATATATATATATATATATATATATATATATATATATATATATATATATATATATATATATATGTATATATATATATATATATATATTGTTGTGGTTTTAGGAAACTGCGAAGAAGTAATGGCAACCACCATACAAGTCCCTTAAAATAGTTATCTCGTAGGAGAACATTATCTTTGTCTATTCCCCTTCAGATTAGTATGCCATTAGGCATTGGGGAGGGAAAGACAGGCCCTCTACTCATAAGGGGAAGCCAGGCAGAAAACTAGATAACTAACTAAATAGGCAGATAATAACTCCAAAACTATGAAACCTAGCGGCCCCAAACTTTGCATGCATACACCTGGACCTCCAACAGATTGAAACGATGAAAACTGCGTGTTTGGGTGTGTTATAACATCCTTTTTGAAGATGATTAACGATGTGCTCAAAATAAAAAACCCGATGTGGTGGTGTACCAATATGGCGGCCTGCCATATTGATCAGCCCACTGCACCTCGCTTGGTTAAGCCGCCATTTTGTTTCGGCCTACTCAAACGTGCCTTGCCTTGGAAACACGATAGAGTATCATTACATAATTGAAGCATATCATCAAAATCTGGATTCGGATATGAGGATTGGATGCTGTAGACTAAATAATGTCCAAATCTGGAGTGAAATCTGACAAAATTTACCATATCTTTCGATTTTATAACTAAGTGTATATATGCATTTATTTAAGCGAGGCTGGGTTTCTTGTTCTGGTGTTATTTTTTTCTTAATTCAACTTTGGCAGGTGAAACGCATCTCCCTATACGAGATCGTTGCCGTTGATAGATATAAGGTGGTATATATAAATATATTGTGGCGGGCACAAGGGTCAATAATTCCGCACACCAGTGGGTGGCACGAGCGTCCAGGCGGGGAACTGAAATACATGTCCCGCCTTTCGGCCGATCGGCCACGCCCGGGGGCAAGGCGTGGCCTCGGGACATATATGCGGGCTCTAAGCTCGAGCCCGCCCAGTGCTGATATGCGAGCTTGTAATAAAGACTTGTTTGTATCCACACATTGTGGCCTACCTCTCTGGCAATCGAGTCGTGTGTGCACAGCACCACACTGGTGACCCCGATTGGTTCAGCCATTGCTGACCCCCCGAACGCGCCATGGCTACCAACGCCGTCGCAATCAAACTCCCGGAGTTTTGGGAAGCGCAAGCCGACGTTTGGTTTGTGCAGGCCGAAGCTCAATTCCAACTCCGGGGCATCATGGCGGACGAGACCAGGTACTACCACGTGGTCGCCACCCTCGGGCGCGGCACTGCCGCCCACGTCGTGTCCATCCTTCGGCGCCCGCCGAGCGACCACAAGTACGAGGCACTCAAACGTCTCCTCCTCGCCACGTTCGGGCTCACGGAGGTTGAACGTGCCGACGGCCTCCTGGACATTCCCGCCCTCGGCGACACACGACCATCCGTCCGGATGGGTTTCATGCTGTCCCTGCTTGGAGACCAGCGCCCGGATTTCTTATTCCGAGCACTTTTCCTACGCCAGCTACCTGTACAGGTGTGCCTCGCGCTGGCCGGTTCCAAAATAACGGAACCCTGCGCCCTGGCTGGAGAGGCTGACAAGTATTTTGCAGCCTGTGACACGCGGTCGGTGTACGGTGCTGCCGTAGTGGATCCCGGCGTGGAGGCTACAGCGCCCCCTGCTTCCCTCGTGGCCGCTGCTATGCCCCGCCCACTACCGCCACCACCACCGCCGCCGGCACGGCCGCCACGGGGGCCACCGCCGCAAACCTGGTGCTACTACCATGCCAGGTTCGGCCGCAAGGCTAAAACGTGCCGCCCGCCGTGTTCTTTTGACGGGTCGGGCTGGCGCTCACTTGCGGCCATGAGCGTCGGCCATTCCGGCAGCCTCCTGTTCATCACGGACACCTCGTCTGGGCGCCGTTTTCTTTGCGACACGGGAGTGCAGGTAAGCGTCCTCCCTGCCTCCGCGTCCGACAAGCAAGCCGCGGGCCGGGGCCCCGCTTTGCTTGCCGCCAACGCACATTCGGGAAGCGTTGCGTCTCACTGCGGTTCGGAGGGCAGCACTTTCAATGGTCGTTCGTCACCGCCAGCGTGCCAAAGGCCCTGCTCGCCGCGGACTTCCTATGTGCGCATGGGCTGTTGGTCGACGTTAAGCGAAGACGTCTCGTCAAGGCCGAAACCTTCAGCTCGCTCGCTTGTTCGCTGAGCGGCTCGTTGAGCAGCTCGCTGAGTGGCTCACCGAGCGGCTTGCCAAGTGGCTTGCTGAAAGGTTCTGTCCCGGCCAGGTTAGTCTGTACGCTTCCGGCAGCGGACGAGTTTACCCGCCTCCTCGCCAGTTTCCCGGGCCTCACGCGGCCCACCTTCTCAGCGGTGGCCATCAAACACGGGGTGGAGCACCATATCCCCATGGTCGGGCCGCGGCTCATGGACAGCGTCTTGCGCGACTTACCTTTCATCTATGTCTACCTGGACGACATCCTAGTCGCGAGCGCGTCCCGGGAGGAGCACCTGCTCCACCAACGCATGCTTTTCGAACGCCTGGGCCAGCATGTCCTGATCATCAACCCCGCAAAGTGCCGTTTCAGCGTCGCCGCCATCAACTTCTTGTGGCACCGCATCACCAGGCACGGGGCCGTCCTTTTACTGGCCAAGGTGAAGTCCGTCAAGAGTTTTCCACGCCCCCGCACGATCAAGGGGCTCCAGGAATTCCTGGGCATGGTCAATTTTTACCACCACTTCGTGCCCCGCATCGCCCAGCTCCTCCGCCCCCTGCACGAGGCGCTCCGGGGAAAGCCGGGCAAAGGTGACATCGCCTGGTCGGAGCCGATGGCCGCGGTGTTTGCGGGCGCAAAGCTGGCCTTGGCCAATGCCACCATGCTGGCGCACTCGGCGCCCGATGCACCGATCGCCCTCACCACCGATGCGTCGGACTACGCGGTGGGCGCGGTGCACGAGCAGTGGATGCGTGGTGCTTGGCAGCCCCTGGCGATTTTTAGCCGGCAGCTTCCGCCCGCACGAACGCCGCTACAGCACCTTCGACCGGGAGCTGCTCGGGCTCCACCTGGCGGTCCGACACTTCCGCCATCTGCTCGAGGGCCGCCCGTTCACGGCTTTCGTCGACCACAAGCCCCTCGTGTTCACGATGGCCAAGGTCGCCGAGCAATGGTCAGCCCAGCAGCAACGTCACCTCTCTGCCGTATCCGAGTCCACGACGGACATCCGTCACGTCGCGGGTAAAGACAATCCGGTGGCGGATTGCCTTTCCCGGTCTGTCGCGCATGCGGTCCACCTCGGGATCGACTATGCGCGGATGGCGGAGGACCAGACCGCCGACCCCGGCGTCCAGGCCTTGCGGACCGCCGTCACGGGCCTCCGCGTCACCTAGGTGCCGTTCGACGTCACAGGAGCGGCCCTCCTGTGCGACGTCTCCCTCGGCCGGCCTTACCCCATCGTGCCCGCTGGCTGGCAGCGCCCGGTTTTCGACGCCATCCACGGCTTGTCCCACCCGGGCACGAAGGCCTCCCAGAAGCTCGTCGCGGCGAAGTTCGTCTGGCATGGCCTCAGGAAGGACGTCCGCGACTGGGCCAGGACGTGCCTCACGTGCCAGCGCGCAAAGGTCCACCGCCACACCCAGGCCCCGTTGGCCCCGTTTATGGTGCCCGAGCGTCGGTTCGACCACGTCCACGTCGACTTGGTGGGACCTCTGCCCCCCTCGCGGGGGTTCACCCACCTCCTCACCATGGTGGACCGCACCACACGGTGGCCGGAGGCCGTGCCATTGGCGGCGACGTCTGCGGCTGATGTGGCGCAAGCCTTCATCGCCACTTGGGTTGCCCGGTCCGGTGCCCCCTCGGACATCTCGTCCGACCGCGGCCCCCAGTTCACTTCGGAGCTCTGGGGCGCGGTGGCGCAAGAGCTCGGTGTCAAACTGCACCGCACCACGGCCTACCACCCCCAGGCCAACGGCCTGTGCGAGCGCTTTCATCGCTCGATGAAGGCCGCGCTCCGGGCCAGCCTCCGCGACGGCAGCTGGACTGACAGGCTCCCCTGGGTCCTGCTGGGCCTCAGGACGGCGCCCAAGGACGACCTGCGCGCGTCCTCGGCGGAGCTGGTCTTCGGACAACCGCTGCGGGTACCGGGCGAATTTATCCCCGACTCCACGGCTCCTTGGTCCACGGCGCAACAGTGCTCCACCCTGCAGGAGACCGTCCGGAGGTTCGCCCCGGTGCCGACGGCACACCACGGTTGCCCATCCTCCCACGTCGCCCCGGAGCTTCGCACGGCGGAGTACGTTTTTGTCCGGCACGACGCCCACCGGGCACCGCTGTGGCCCCCGTACGACGGGCCCTTCCACGTGCTGGAGACCGGGGACAAACATTTCACCGTGGACATCGGCGGTGCCCCGGATCGTATCTCCATGGACCGCCTCAAGCCGGCCCACCTCGATCTGGACCACCCCCCACAAGCAGCTCTGCCTCCGCGTCGAGGCCGCCCCCCGGCGGTCAGACCCCCGGTACCCCCCAGCCCCACCGTCCCGCTACCCCCCAGCCCTGCACACATCGCCAGGGGGCGTTTCGGCCGGGTCATCCGGCTTCCCCGCAAGCTCACCCTTCAGGTGCGCGGGAATTCTGGGGGGGCACGTGTGGCGGGCACAAGGGTCAATAATTCCGCGCACCAGTGGATGGCGCGAGCGGCCAGGCGGGGAACTGAAATACATGCCCCGCCTTTCGGCTGATCGGCCACGCCCGGGGGCAAGGCGTGGCCTCGGGACATATATGCGGGCTCTAAGCTCGAGCCCGCCCAGTGCTGATATGCGAGCTTGTAATAAAGACTCTTGTTTGTATCCATGCGTTGTGGCCTACCTCTCTGGCAATCGAGTCGTGTATGCACAGCACCACAATATATATATATGTATGTATATATATATATATATATATATATATATATATATATATATATATATATATATATATATATATATATATATGTATGTATATATATATATATATATGTATATATATATATATATATATATATATATATATATATATATATATATATATATATATATATATATATATATATATATTGTTACAGACGTGGCTTAGATGTTATTTACCGAGCGGTTTGGTATGACCACGTCTGCACAAGTTACCCGATTATACCCGAACGTTGACTAATCGCGCTACGCTAGGTCAATGAAGGAAAAGACACACGGCTGGGATTAAAATGACGCGACACCAGGGATACGGTTCTCAAGACCTCCGGAGGAGATTATATTCGTTCGGAAGGTCAGATTACAGGGACGAGAGGTACAGCATAGAAAGACAAGCACTTAGACACAATCTTATATTAACCCCAACAGACGACAGATAAACGGGACAAAAGGCTGACTCACACGGGGATTGATGGCTAGGAAAGGCAGGATCGATGGCTCCAGGTGCACCTGGGCTCAGGGACAGAATCGACTCGGTCCGGTCCAGAGATGCGGGAGGTCTCACAGCGCTCGAGGTGGCGTCTTGTCGTCTCAAGCTGGGGGCGCATCTTACCTCACATCCGGTGAGTCGCTTCGTATATCCGGCGGGGAGTGACACGCCCTCGGCTCGTTAGCTCCGCCTCGTGGAATCGGCACGTTGCTTCTCATTGGGTGCGTGTGGGGGGTTTACCAGGCTCCGCCCTTGACGAGGAGCTGACAGCCAGCCCCTTCGTGGTAACCCCGTGGAGCGCATGGTCATGGCGGCTAACCGAGCTGGTGGGAGGACGCACACTCCCCCCGCGCGCCGTGGTTGTAGTTGTTGTTGTAGCTGTAGTTGTTGTTGTTGTTGTTGTTTGGGGAAGAAGATGGAAGGAGGTATGGGAAGGTCCTAAACTCACTACTGGTGCCATATAATCACATTCTGGTGCAACGAAGAGTCAGAATTAATGGAAAGGAGTCCTTAACTGACATAGACTAAGAATAACTAGCAAGATGTCCGAAAGTTGTCTACGTGATATGCGGTGGACCTGGGCACGACATTTAATGGGGGAAAAAGGGGAAGGTCGGCTCTACTGATTGTTGTTTACAGACAATGGGACTAGGGAATGGGGGATTGGGGATAGTTGGGGAGTATTGGGGAAATAGGGGAATATTTACAAGCGGATATGGAGGCCAAATTCCATATTCGCAACATTGCACCCTTCTCTACCCTCGGGGCGTCCCGACCCGATAAATTTTTACCTACTTTAGTGTGGCACGCAATGTAGTTCCCTCTACTATTAACTCTACCCTGAGTGCGACAGTTTTACAGATATTCACAAATGAGTAAATATGTCCCCCTGCGACGTTGCACCCTTCTCCTCACAGAAACACACCCACAGGCTAACCGAATCCGGAAAGAATCCTCAAACTAAACATACAGCCGGTAGGGAGCATTATTTACACAAGACTACGCTGATATTTACACTACGATCCAGGACCTGTTTTTGGAGGAACACTTGCAGATGTTATGCATAGAGAGAGCACGCATGCTAGCATCGATACACCAACCCACGAGTGCTCTGTGGCCTACGGCCTTTAATAATGTGCAGAGCACCCCTTCCAAGCATCAAGCACCACCCCATCACACAGTGAGCACCATCCGGTGCACCAATAAAGTGTTTACAAATCACCGGTGGTGTCGCAGCCGGCCGATGTTCTGCCGCTGGTCTTGCCTTCATGTGGTGCACTTGGCCTTCTTACTTCTTTTAAACAAAATAAAGAAAGGCGCCAACCGCGTCCATTTCTTTATTGTGGCCGTCAGGGGGCCAACTATAAGTGGTTCACCTGTATGGCATAGGTGCCACGTTGACCCATAGGTCCATCCACGGGTGGTGCTTGGCCGCAAAAGAACTGCGGTCCATTGTGGGTGGCCACAAACATTGCGGTCCATATGGTGTATCGATCCCAGCAGCAAGCAGCGAAAGTGCAGGCCCACAACTGCGAAGCCAGCACCTCTCTCTCCTCTCTCTCTGCCCCAAAACCAGATCCTCGGAGGTGGGAGACAAAAGAAGCAGACAAGTGAGTAAGGTGGTAAGGGCGCAAAAGTGCACGCAATATAAGATGATGCACACTGGGGGCACATGGGAACCAGGTGAGACAGGTACGTTCCTACCGTACGCCCCCCCCCCCCACCAGGTAACCTACATGGCCCCTCCCTTACCCCTTACTGTATCCACAAAACACAACACTACCCATAAACATCTACTTTACAAATCAACAAACATCCCTACTGTCTTCCCCGTTCCTCCCATATACCAAATTCGTCTTCTCTCCCTCCTAACCAATCAAATTTGCCATTTTCAACTTCCATCAAAATTTGCCATCTCCAACTCAACATCATAATTTGCTATCACCAATTCATCATCAGTCCCTCCTAAGGAGGGAGAGATGGGATCACCCCAATGTCTCATCCACGTCGTGATGCGTCTCACAAATCCTCACAGCAATTCTCATTTCCTGCACCAAAACAAAGAAAACACAGGTGTGGAGTCATCATCATCACCACAGGTAAGTGGCTGCGTATGGTGCGACAGGTTCATCAATCCTAACTATTTCCTAAATGACTTTATCAACTTTACACTACCCGGGGTCTTTTTCCGGCCAAACCATTGGCCCTCTTACACTATGGGTTCTAAAAACCAATTCCCATTGGCCAAACTGTGGTGCTCTTCAATTTGGGGTCTCACTCCCCCGATTCATCTCCCGGTGCCCTCGCACAATTTCTGGGCTGTGGCGTGTACCTCTCCCAGTGGGTCTACCCACCTGCACACCTCCACCACTGCAGTTGCCTCCGAGCTTACCTGCTCCTCACCCTAACCTAACTACCTGGGGAAGGCCCTCTGGCTCTCTCCCCACTCGGTGCCCTCTCTGGCACTGGGCTACCCGGGTCCGTCCTCCGGATCCTCGGGCCCCATCCACAACTCTACCGGCTCCCAGAGCCCACCTGCGGCCTCATCTGGCCGACATCCTCACAGTGGTGGAGTGCCCAACCAACTACACACACTAACAGGCTACACGCCCAGCCATTTCCACAACACTAATGCACCCATTCACAATACCATTCTGTCACCCGCACCACAGATGCCAATATCCAACCACAATTTACCTGTACCCTCTACCTAACACTTACACTACCCGCCCCGGGTATCCGTGAAAGGGGTCCACTCTTCCCCCATCCACACCTTCGCACCATGCACACCACTCCGTACCACTTACTCCAACTCTCTCCACACACCTGTACTGGCACACCTGTGCTCTCACACCTGGTGCCACCTGCACCCTTCTCTCCCCAAGCGCATTCGCGCTGATCCACAACACTCATTACTCACACACTGCTCCACACACCTGTCCAGTTGCACACCTGTGCAATCACACCTGTTCAATTCTCACACACACGGCATCATCTCAGCTAACTACTCCCTTCTGAAACTTGCGCTTCCCAGTCGTCCCTTTAAACTATTGCGCTCCCTCGTCATTATCATCCACACTAATCTACCTGCGTCCCCACTACAGGTATCAGTCACTAACTAAACTTAACGTTACCTAATGTCAATCTCTTCTAGATCCCTACAATATAACCTAACCCACCCGGGCTAGTTTTCACTGCCATACACCCCATAATCTAGTGCTCCTTTGCCCCCACATGGGGAGGATGGTGGATTTGCCATCCCACCACATCGGGGGTCTCTCACTACCAATTTTGCACATCAAATTTCAACAAATTAAAAATTTGCCAATCACTACCCATCATCTGCCAATCACTACTGCCTATCCCTTGCCAATCATCAAATTTTGTTTTTCTCTAATTTTGGGTCCAAAACACTAACCTCATCACCCAGTCTACTCACTAATACCTCTCGGTGCGCCAATCCCTGTCCAAAGCCCGGCTTCGTAAAGCCAAGCCATGAATGCGGGTTGTTCTGTGCCAGCGGCTGGATACGTCCGGCACTCGGTACAGGGACGGGGGCTTACCCGGGCCGAGATCCCACGCACCACCTCGGCGTGGAGCCATCCCATGTCCCGATCTCGACCTGCCGGACTGCCTCAACAAAAAGTGGTCGCCATGACGACCCTTTCTATCGGGCTGCCCGCTCCGCCTAGTGGAGCACGGACGCGGCCGTTCAAAGCGAGGCCCAGCACGCACCGAGGGCCCGATTCGGCTATAAGTCGTTCTAAACTCTACCCCGTCTAACGTCGATGCTTCACCTGGACGCTTACACCCCGCAGCCCGTTCCTTGCTCACACATCCAGCCGTGCCCATGCTCCTCGTACCTTTCCTTACACACCCAGGTACACCCATTCCACTCACAGCCTTGGTCACACACCTGACCACCGAACACTTTGGCACACATTCGTTGCTCGCACACCTCACCAATACACCGCTTCGCGCCCCCTCCTCGGTCACCTCCTCTGTGACAATCACAGGTGTGCCCTCATTCGCACACCCAACCACGTGCCTCACCACCAACTCCAGCGTGCATTCCCACTCACGCTCTACCATTCCAGGTGTGCATCCTTCCATCCCAGGTGTACATCCTCGCTCACCTGTCACAACCAACTCACTCTCCTTGTCACTCGTACTACTCTCACCACCATTCTTGACAGCGCACTCACCCTTACTCTTGACAGCGCACTCTTTCCTCATACACCTGTCCGTCACACACCTTTCTCGCGCGCACTCTCCCGTTACACCCTCTGTAACACTCACCACAGGTGGACACTCTTCCTTACTTCTGACAGCGCACTCTTTCCTCATGCACCTGTCCGTCACACACCTTTCTCGCGCACACTCTCCCGTCACCCCCTCTGTAACACTCACCACAGGCATGCATTCTTCCTTGCCTTTGACAGCGCACTCTCTCCCCATGCACCTGTCCGTCACACACCTCTCTCGCGCACACTCTCCCTTCACACCCTCTGTAACACTCACCACACCACGCTTCCATGTGCTCCCTCGCACACGCGCTACGACCGACTCACTTTCGCCAGCACCCTCACTCCTTGGCACACACTTTTTCCTCACACACCCCAGAGTCGGACTTCCTCGCACACCTCCTTTTTCGCACACCAGACCTTTCGCACACTTCACCAGTGGCCTCTCACGAACACCCGGGTCCATCTCGACCCCCAAGCTCATTAAATCCCCTGGCGCATCATACGCACGACCATATTGGTCACCACTTACACCGGGTCCTCTTCCTCTTCGCTTCTCCTCCATCACCTGCGAATCCCTCATCCGGTTAATGAGCACATCATCACGATCCAAACACAGACTTTGGACCAATTCTTTTATCTCCTCTTTTATCTCTTTCTTATCCCCTCTCCGTCGCTTCTTAATTTCGCTCATCCCTTCTTCCACTTCTTCTAATTTGTGCTTCACCTCTTTTATTCCCCGGTACGTCTCCTCAAGCTCATCCTCTAAGGCTACCTTGACCGTTTCCATGTGCGTCCTCACCTGCCGGTCCTTCGTCTCCATTACCTCTATCACCTCGTCCAGCCTCGTTGTCAGTCCCTCACGTACCATCTGACATTCCCTCTTCGTCGCTACCAAGTCATTTTTTAAGTCATTTTGTGTCGCTTTTAACCCTCCTATTACCGCTGTGTTCTTCTTTACCTGGTCCGTTAGTTCTTTTTGTCCCTCCGTCAGCTGTTCTACTTCCTGCGTCAGGTCCTCTATGCCCCCTTGTAACTTTACAGTCCCCTTTCTCACCTCCTTCTCCATGTGCTCCTTACAGTGCCTCACCTCCTCGCGCACTCCTCCGACCTCCTCACTCACTCCTCTTCTGATCTCCTCTCCCATCACTTGCATCTCCTGCCCAGATGCCACCCTCATCTGCTCCATTTCCTCCCTGTGAGCATCCAGTTTGGCTTCTACCCCCATTCTGACCCCCTCTATC
This sequence comes from Myxine glutinosa, assembly GCF_964187855.1. NCBI lineage: Eukaryota > Metazoa > Chordata > Myxini > Myxiniformes > Myxinidae > Myxine > Myxine glutinosa. Next base: position 136,638,788 of record NC_136262.1, on the reverse strand, counting down.
TGCTGCCCCATTTGGTTAACTTCCCTTTCCGCTTGGTCCCTCATGTCCCTCAATTTGCCTTCCATGGTGTTTTCTAACCCCTCTAACCCTTTTTGCATCCCTTCCATTTGATTCTCTTGAGCGGCCATTCTGTTTTCTACCCCCATTAACCCCTCCTGTATTTCCCCTAATCTATCGTCTAATTTCCCAAATTTCATGTCTAATCCCTTAAAATTATTGTCTAATCCCTCTCTGGTACCCCTCGCTTCGTCCCTCATTACCCCCATTTCGTTTCCCATTACCCCCAATTGCTCACTCTGAGCCCTCATTTGCTCACTATTCTGGGCCATAAGGGCCTTCATTTGTATTAAAAACAAGTTCAAATCCACCGGTGGCGCTGCCACGGTCGCGGGCGCGGTGACCAGCGAGGCGCCATTTTGTGCGTTTGCTACCCTCGCTGCTTCGCTCTCCTCCTGTCCCTCATGTCCCTCAATTTGGTCCTGGACCGACCCTGCCTCACTCTCCCCTACCGGACCCCAGCTGTCTTGATCCGCCATAGCGCGACTTTCAAAATTCGGGTTTTTATTTTCGTATAACAAAATCAAATTTCGCCGTTATAATTTCGCGCGGGAAACGCGCTCCGAATCGATTCTAATTGTTACAAATTTGGGCCTAATAAATTTAGTCCCGGGTCCGAATTCCACTCCTCGACACCAATTGTTACAGACGTGGCTTAGATGTTATTTACCGAGCGGTTTGGTATGACCACGTCTGCACAAGTTACCCGATTATACCCGAACGTTGACTAATCGCGCTACGCTAGGTCAATGAAGGAAAAGACACACGGCTGGGATTAAAATGACGCGACACCAGGGATACGGTTCTCAAGACCTCCGGAGGAGATTATATTCGTTCGGAAGGTCAGATTACAGGGACGAGAGGTACAGCATAGAAAGACAAGCACTTAGACACAATCTTATATTAACCCCAACAGACGACAGATAAACGGGACAAAAGGCTGACTCACACGGGGATTGATGGCTAGGAAAGGCAGGATCGATGGCTCCAGGTGCACCTGGGCTCAGGGACAGAATCGACTCGGTCCGGTCCAGAGATGCGGGAGGTCTCACAGCGCTCGAGGTGGCGTCTTGTCGTCTCAAGCTGGGGGCGCATCTTACCTCACATCCGGTGAGTCGCTTCGTATATCCGGCGGGGAGTGACACGCCCTCGGCTCGTTAGCTCCGCCTCGTGGAATCGGCACGTTGCTTCTCATTGGGTGCGTGCGGGGGGTTTACCAGGCTCCGCCCTTGACGAGGAGCTGACAGCCAGCCCCTTCGTGGTAACCCCGTGGAGCGCATGGTCATGGCGGCTAACCGAGCTGGTGGGAGGACGCACACTCCCCCCGCGCGCCGTGGTTGTAGTTGTTGTTGTAGCTGTAGTTGTTGTTGTTGTTGTTGTTTGGGGAAGAAGATGGAAGGAGGTATGGGAAGGTCCTAAACTCACTACTGGTGCCATATAATCACATTCTGGTGCAACGAAGAGTCAGAATTAATGGAAAGGAGTCCTTAACTGACATAGACTAAGAATAACTAGCAAGATGTCCGAAAGTTGTCTACGTGATATGCGGTGGACCTGGGCACGACATTTAATGGGGGAAAAAGGGGAAGGTCGGCTCTACTGATTGTTGTTTACAGACAATGGGACTAGGGAATGGGGGATTGGGGATAGTTGGGGAGTATTGGGGAAATAGGGGAATATTTACAAGCGGATATGGAGGCCAAATTCCATATTCGCAACAATATATATATATATATATATATATATATCTGTGCAGCATCTGTCCTGTCCTGTGTTGTCCTGTTTTGTGTTGCCTTGTCACTGAACTACTTTCTCAAACTTTTGTGAAAGCGTACCAAACTTCTGGTATGCACCTATCTCCCACGTCGGTATGTCCTAAGGGTATTTTTGTGGAAATAATTTCCAATTTTTTTTTTTATTATTTTGTAATTTTTTGGGGAATTTTTTTTTTTCAACTTCAATTGTTTATAAAATGTGATATCACGTATATTACAAATACAATTTTGCAAAATAATTGTTGTACACCGCTCCTTTCCTATGCCATCTCCAGGCATTGCAAATCGTCATTGCCGGGCACCAAAGGGGGCTCGGCAGTGACGCACGCTGAAAGAGAGTACTCAGTTTTCACTCTGGTTGTTTGTTTGTTTTCTTTCTTGGTTGTCCGGGCGATATCTCAGCCATCCTTTGAGCTAGGAAGCTGAAATTTCGGCACAGTAGTGAGCAAGTCCTTTGTCAAATACGGTATTTTTTGTTTTTTGAATAATCAATTAATTGAGGAGTTATTTAATTATTAGCGTTTAATTAAGTACTTATTTAATTAATTAAATTTCATTTCTCTTCTGACCATTATTAACTCAGCCACCTTTTGAGTTAGGAAGCTGATATTTGGACATGCCAATGACCAGGTGATTTGGCTGCAAAGGATATTTTTGATTTATTAATTAATCAATTAATCGATTAATTATTTAATTATTCGATTAATGACAAAAAAAAATTTTTTTTTAAAGTTACAGATTCTGATGAAATAGTGGTAGTTTATGTGTTCTCTGACCAAATTGATTAATAATTTAATTTTTTTATGATTATTATTTATTTATTTTCATTATTAATCATTTATTTATTTTCTTTCTCATTTGGCCAATATCTCAGGCACCTTTTGAGCTGGGAAGCTAATATTTGGACATGAGTGACCAAGTGATGTGGCTATCAAGGATATTTTTGATTTATTGATTAATCATTTCATCTATTAATTATTTATTGATTAATCGATTAATTATTTATTGAGTAATCAATTAATTATTTAATTTTTTATAAATGACTTATTTAATTAAATTTCTAAAAGATACATCTTCGGATGAAGCACTAGTGGTTTAGTTATGCGATTAGCCAATTGATTATGAAAATATTTTGTGATAATCTTTTATTGATTTTAATTATACAATTAATCAATCAATTAGTGTACACCTATCCCTCCCAATGCAGCCTCAATGAGCTGCACTACGGTATTGCCGGGCGCCGGAGGCGCCCCGGCAATGCCGCGCTGCAGCATATTTAATTATTTGGCATGGGGCGGTGTACTTTGAATGTATGTGTACTTGTTTGAATTATGATTGGTGTAAACCATGACAAAACGGCAACTTGGGTACAGTCATTTATCTACGTATATATCTCCACATCTGGGCAGTGTCTGTGTTGTCACTTAACGACTCCCTCAAACTTTTGTTTCCGTGGTTGTGAAGTGTTTTTAATTACGCTGTGGTGGTTTTGAATCACGTGGTGGTGAGGTATTTTGAATTATGTGATGGTGAGGTGTTTTTAAATCTCATGGTGGTGAGGTGTTTTAAAATCACATGGTGGTGAGGTGTTTTGAATTATGTGGTGGTGCGGTGTTTAGAATTACGTGGTGGTGAGGTGTTTTTAATTATGTGGTGGTGAGGTGTTTTGAATTAGTTGGTGATGAGGTGTTTTGAATTACGTGGTGGTGAGGTGTTTTGAATTACTTGGTGGTGAGGTGTTTTTAAATGATGTGGTGGTGAGGTGTTTTTAATTTCGTGGCTGTGAGGTGTTTTTATTACGTGTTTTATGGCTGTGAGGTGTTTTTAATTTTGTGGTGGTGAGGTGTCTTTATTACGTGTTTTATGGCTGTGAGGTGTTTTTATTATGTGTTTTATGGCTGTGAGGTGTTTTTAATTTTGTGGTGGTGATGTGTTTTTATTACGTGTTTATGGCTGTGAGGTGTTTTTAATTTCGTGGTGGTGAGGTGTCTTTATTACGTGTTTTATGGCTGTGAGGTGTTTTTATTACGTGTTTTATGGCTGTGAGGTGTTTTTATTACATGTTTGATGGCTGTGAGGTGTTTTTAATTTCGTGGTGGTGAGGTGTCTTTATTACGTGTTTTATGGCTGTGAGGTGTTTTTATTACGTGTTTTATGGCTGTGAGGTGTTTTCTATTTCGTGGTGGTGAGGTGTTTTTAATTACGTGGTAGTGAGGTGTTTTTAATTATGTGGTGATGAGGTGTTTTGAATTACGTTGTGGTGAGGTGTTTTGAATTACTTGGTGGTGAGGTATTTTTAAATGACGTGGTGGTTAGGTGTTTTTAATTTCGTGGCTGTGAGGTGTTTTTATAACGTATTTTATGGCTGTGAGGTGTTTTCAATTTCGTGGTGGTGAGGTGTTTTAAATTCATTGGTGGTGAGGTGTTTTGAATTACGTGGTGGTGAGGTGTAATCGTCCCAAACTTCCAGTCTGCACCTACCCCTCTCCTATGTATGTGCTGAGGGGTTCTTTCTTGAAAAAAAAAACATTCAACCTAAATCTTCAACCTAAATTGCCGATAAAAATGTAATATCACAAACACAACAAATACATTTGTGCAAAATAATTGTTTGTATTATGATTGGTGTAAATCATGACAACACAGCAACTCAGGTACAGTCATTATCCTCATCTAAAATAAGCCCTTTCCTCAGTAATATAAGCTAGTATATATATATACCAGTCACTATGCGATTTCATACCATCAGTGGTGAACCACCATTAAGGTATCCCATCCAGCTATGCTGTACCTTAATGGGAGCGATAAGTGCCATCTGCCACATGGCACATTACCTCTGGTATCCACTCAAATACACTTATGACAGTATCTGAACTAAGATCAAAATTCTGCTCTGTCAGAGGGTTCCCTTGAGAGCTTGACAGGCAGAGCGTATGTACATGGCAGTGACGTCATTACTTGCGCTCATTGAAAGCTGGAGAACTGCACATATATTTGGATTGGTTTGCTCCCGGCTGCATCCAGGGGATTCCATATAATGAGTGGATACCAGAGGTAATGTGCCATGTGGCAGATGGCATTTATCGCTCCCATTAAGGTACAGCATAGCTGGATGGGATACCTTAATGGCGGTTCACCACTGATGGTATGAAATCGCATAGTGACTGGTATATAACCGAAAGGTTTTCAGAGTCATAAGTGTATGCAGTACTCACTGCGTTGCCCTGATGAGCCCCAAAAGGGCGAAACCAGGTCGGTAACTGTAAGTTTTACATACACTTATGACAGTATCTGAACTAAGATCAAAATTCTGCTCTGTCAGAGGGATCTCTTGAGAGCTTGACAGGCAGAGCATATGTACATGGCAGTGACGTTATTACTTGCGCTCATTGAAAGCTGGAGAACTGCACATATATTTGGATATATATATATATATATATATATATATATATATATATATATATATATATAAATAAATATATATATAATTATATATATATTGTAACGAATTTGGAAAGTGTAAAGAATGTGAGAACTGGTTTGCTGTGTTTTAACTGACCCTCGTAGAGTAAATAAGATCGAAAGACGTCCCCCTAGTTAATTCCATGAACCTACAGACAGGCCACGATATATCTTTTTAAATAGTTTATTTCCTTATTCTATGTAGGCTAAATATGTGTTTCCCACTAGATTGACTCTGCATTGTATCAAACGAAATAAGCGTAGGCCCCTTTCAATTTCCCCAATCATCTCCGCTCTCCAAAGTTCCTTTCAAAAGCGGTGCGAGTGGTGTTCAATCCCGCAAGCCGCCATTGCCCATGTGCTAATCTCGGAGAAGAGGGGGGTAGGAGCCGCCAACTCATGGGCGTGGCACGTCGTCATGATCAAAGGGGGAATCGGACAGCCCTAACAGCCAACCAGCACCGCGGTGAGCGACCCGGTAGGCGTGCCCTCGCAGCCGGCGGCTTGATTCCGACCCGAGTAATAAAAGCGACTGGAAGGGACTGCTTCGGGAGATGAGAGGAGAGATGAGCTGTGAGCTGTTAGCTGTGAGATGAGAGATGAGAGACGCTCCAAACCAAAAAGGAGAGGTACTTGGAGATGAAACAAGCTTTGGAGAGACGCGCTGAGAGGAGGGAGACGGCTCCACCAGAAGGAGAGGAGCAGGTGTGACCGAGCCAGCGCGTGACGTCCACAGCATCAGCAGCATCGACGCGACCAAGGGTTTTCCCGCCAAAGACGCGAAGAGTGGGAGCTGCTACCTCCAGCCCGGCCGGTTGCAGGGACCTGACCCTGCCTCCCTCTCCAGCAACCCACCTCCGCCATTCCTGCCTGCAATTTCCCCCGTGTAAGTGTGAACGTCGTCTGTCCTAATCGTTGTCCTGGGGTTAAGTAAATTGAATAGTATAAGCTAACGATTCACTGTGTGACTGCTTCTTCCATCCATTGCTTGTAAATAACTTTGATCGCTCCTTCTTTTTGCTTGTGTGTATAATAAATCCTGTTATTCCTCCGTACTCTGTCTTCTTCTCTCTTCCTTCTCTTTCGGTCGCTTTAGAGGTTTCCAAATTGAATATCTGTGGCGCGATCTGGTCAACGTTGGGGGAGTCGGGCCAATCGGGGATCCTGTAACGGTCGCGGTTGACCATCCGCTCGGCCCAAAGTAACATCTTGTCCGCGACCCGTAACAATTGGTGTCTAGGAGTGGGATACGAGGCCCGAACCAAATTTTTAAAACGTGTAGAAAAAAAAAATTTGGTCAAAATTACGAGCTGCCGAAATTTTGTTGTTTTATAAAACCCGAATTTTGAGATCGCGCCATGGACAATCAAGGCGATCGGATGTCGGTGGGGGAGATAGACGGGTTAGGGGTAACCCAGGACCTCGGGGAAATGTATGTGGAGGAAAGGGAGGAGGAGAGCAATGGCAATGTGGTTGAGGGAGTATCAGGCGCACAAAATGGCGCCCTCGCGCACGAGGTTACGGGCGCGCAAAATGGCGCCTCGCACATGGCCACGGCGACCGCGCCCGCGACCGTAGCAGCGCCACCGGTGGATTCGAACCTTTTTTTTCCTGCAAATGAGGGCCCTTATGGGACAAATGGGAGACCAAATTGGAGGTTTGAAAAACAGTATAGAGGCTCAGAGTGAGCAAATGGGGGCAATGATGGGCGAACTAGGAAGCAAAATGGAACAAATCGGCAAAATTGCGAACAGAATGGGTGACCGCATGCAAAAATGTGGGGAGACCATGGATCGCATGGTGGGCGAAAGGGTCCCAGGGGTGCACGAGGAGGTAAAGCGAGGTGAGAAGCGTATGGAGAAAGAGGTGAGGAATAATACGGCTAGGTTACAGGGGGGCATAGAGGGTCTGACGAAGGGAGTAGAGCAGCTGACAGTAGGACAAAGGGAACTATCGGACCAAGTGGAAAAGAACACTGCAATCATCGGGGGTTTAAAAGCGACACAAAAGGACATTAAAAATGAATTAATAGCGACACAGAAGGAATGTCAAATGGTACGTGAGGGACTGACAATGAGGTTGGATGAGGTGACAGAAGTAATGGAGACAAAGGACCGGCAGGTGAGGATGCACATAGAGACGGTCAAGGTAGCCTTAGAGGACGAACTTGGGGAGACGCACCGGGAAATAAAAGAGGTGAAGCAAAAATTAGAGGAAGTGGAAGAAGAGGTGAGTGAAATTAAGAAGAGACGGACAGAAACTAAGAGAGAAATCCAGGAGGAGGTGATGGAATATGTGCAAGGTCGGTGCTCAACTCATAATGTTCTTCTCACTAACCAAATAAAGAGTTTGCAGGTGGCGAAGGAGGTGCGGAGACGAGGTGCCAAGGTGAGTGGCGATATACGGGGAAATGTACATGATGTGAGGGGAGCTTCAGTCGGCTTGGGGGTTGTTGTGGACCCGGGTGTTCGTGAGAGGCCGTTGGTGAAGTGTGCGACAGGTCTGGTGTGCGGAAAAAGAGGTGTGCGAGAATGTCCGACCATGCGGTGTGTGAGGAAAAAGTGCGCGCCGACCAGTGAGTGTGCTGTCGAGAGTGAGTCGGTAGTAGCGCGTGTGCGAGGGAGCACATGGAAGTGCGGTGTGGTGAGTGTTACGGAGGAAGTAACGGCAGAGTGTGCGCAAGAGGATGCGCGAGAAAGGTGTGTAACGGACGTGTGCATGGGGAAAGAGTGTGCTGTCGAGAGTGAGTCGGTAGTAGCGCGTGTGCGAGGGAGCACATGGAAACGCGGTGTGGTGAGTGTTACGGAGGAAGTAACGAAAAAGTGTGCGCAAGAGGATGCGCGAGAAAGGTGTGTAACGGACGTGTGCATGGGGAAAGAGTGCGCTGTCAAGAGTAAGGGTGAGTGCGCGATCGAGAGTGGAGAGTAGTGAGAGTGACACGGAGCGTGAGTTGGTTGTGACAGGTGAGCGAGGATGTACACCTGGAATGGAAGGATGCACACCTGGAATGGTAGAGCGTGTGTGGGAATGCACACTTGAGTTGGTCGTGAGGCACGTGGTTGGGTGTGCGAGTGAGAGCACACCTGTGATTGTCACAGAGGAGGTGACCGAGGAAGAGGTGCGAAGAGGTGTGTTGGTGAGGTGTGCGAACAACGAATGTGTGCCAAAGTGTTCGGTGGTCAGGTGTGTGACCAAGTCTGTGAGTGGAATGAGTGTACCTGGGTGTGTAAGAGAAGGTGCAATGACCAAGAGCAGGGAGACGGCTGGATGTATGAGCAAAAAAGGGGTAGCATATGCGTGTAAGCATGCAGGTGAGGCATCGACGGTAACCGGGTTAGCGGTTAGAGCGACTTATAGCCGAATCGGGCCCTCGGTGCGTGCCGGGCTTCGCGTGCCGCGAGAACCAGCGGGGGTCCGAAGCACGGCGGGTTCGAAAGGACCGCCGTACGTGATCCACGCTGGGCCGCGCTGGGAACGGCCGCGTCCGTGCTCCGCTAGGCGGAACAGGCAGCCCGATAGGAAGGGTCGTCATGGCGACCACTTTTTGTTGAGACATGCCGGCAGGTCGAGATCGGGACATTGGATGGCTCCACGCCGAGGTGGTGCGTGGGATCTCGGCCCGGGTAAGCCCCCGTCCCTGCCCCGAATGCGGGACGTATCCAGCCGCTGGCACAAAACAACCCGCATTCATTGCTCGGCTGTACGAAGCCGAGCTTTAGAAGGGAATTGGTGCACCGAGAGGATCTAATAAGTAGACGGGTGATGAGGATAGTGTTTTGGCCCCGAAATTAGGAAAAAACAAAATTTGATGATTGGCAAAGGATTGGCAGAGTGATGATTGGTAATGGTACAGTGATTGGCAGATGATTGGCAAATTTTTGATTTGTTGGATTTGGGTGAGCAAAATTGATAGTGGGACCTCCCCGATGTGGTGGGATGGCCAATCCACCATCCCTCACAGAGGGGGGGGGGGGGGCAAAGGAGCACTAGCTTATGGGGTTGATGGCAGTGAAAACTAGCCCGGGTGGGTTAGGATATTGTGTGTAGGGATCTAGCGAAGATGACATTAGGTAACGTTAAGATTAGTTAGTGACAAGGATACCTGTAGTGGGGACGCAGGTAGATTAGAGTGGATGATAATGACGTGGTATGTGCTTAGTTTAAAGGGAAGATGGGGAGCACTAAGTTAGCAGGGTAACAGGTAGATGAGATGATGCCGTGTGTTTAAGGATTGAACAGGTGTGATTGAACAGGTGTGATTGCACAGGTGTGCAACTGAACAGGTGAATGGAGCAGTGTTTGAGTGAAGGTAGTGGTGATGTGTATTGTGATGACCAAATGGTCCAGGAAGAGAAGGAGGGTGCAGGTGGCACCAGGTGTGAGTGCACAGGTGTGCAACAACAGGTATGAGGAACAGGTGTATGGAATAAATGGTTGTGTGGAAGACATGGAGTGTGAAATATATGGAGCAGAGAATGAGTGGTGTGGAGAGAGTTGGAGTAAGTGGTACGGAGTGGTGTGCATGGTGCGAAGGTGTGGATGGGGGAAGAGTGGACCCCTTTCACGAGTACCCGGGGCGGGTAGTGTAAGTGTTAGGTAGAGGGTATAGGTAAATTGTGGTTGGATATTGGCATCTGTGGTGCGGGTGGAAGAATGGTATTTGGATGGGTGCATTAGTGTTGTGGAAATGGCTGGGCGTGTAGCCTGTTAGTGTGTGTAGTTGGTTTGGGCACTCCACCACTGTGAGGATGTCGGCCAGGTGAGGCCGCAGGTGGGCTCTGGGAGCCGGTAGTTGTTGTGGATGGGGCCCGAGGATCCGGAGGACGGACCCGGGTAGCCCAGTGCCAGAGGGCACCGAGTGGGGTGACAGAGCCAGGAGGGGCCTTCCCCAATTAGATAGGTTAGGTAAGGAGCAGGTAAGCTCGGGTGGCAACTACAGTGGTGGAGGTGTGCAGGTGGGTAGACCTGCTGGGAGAGCTACACGTCACAGCCCAGAAATTGTGCAAGGGCACCGGGAGATGAATCGGGGGAGTGAGACCCCAAATTGAGAAGCACCACAGTTTGGTCAAGGGGAATTGGTTTTTAGAACCCATAGTGTAAGTTGGCCAATGGATTGGCAGGGAGAGACCCCGGGTAGTGTAAAGTGTGTTAAAGTCATTTAGAGGATAGATAGGATGAAGGATCTCCTCGCACCATCTGCATCCACTCACCTGAGATGAGGTAACTCCACACCATGCCATGTTTTGTTATTTTATTGTGCAGATGTTTGGAATGTGAGACGCATCATGACGTGGGTGTGACATTGTGCTTTGTTGTTCCATCTCTTCCTCCTTATGAGGATTGATGATGAATTGATGATGGCAAATTTTGGATAGTGGGATTGTGGAGACGAATTTGGTATGGGAAATAAGGGGAAGACGTGACAGTAGCGACGGATTTGTAAAGGTGTAAATTGTTGTAAATATGGGGTAAGGGCAAGGGTAGTGTAGGTGACAGGGGGGGTGACGTATGGTAGGGATGAGTTTTTCTCACTTCGCTCTCCGTACGCACTTCACCCTGCATTGCCTTTATTGACGTGTACCCTTGTGACCTTACCCCTCGCTCATTTGTCTTCCCCCCTTTTGTCTCCCACTTGAGGACCTGTGCGCCATTGGGCGCCGAGGGGAGCGTGCGTGAGGTGGCCATTGTGCGCACGAGATTCTCAGAACCAGCATGCATTGCGTTGATGTACCACTTTATGGACCGCTGTTCTGCGGCCAAGTACCACTTGATGGACCCCAGGTTCTGGGGCAGGGCACCTCTGTTGGAGACCGGCCATAGTGGCCAGGGAATCTTGCTTGCGGACCTCGGTAAGGTGGCACCTATGCCAAACAGTGGACCACCCTTAGTTGGCCCCTGAGGCCCTAAATAAAAAATGAACACAAGTTGTGCTTTTTATTATTTCCAAGTAGGCCGCATGAAGCCAGAAGACGTCGGGAAGAACATCGGCCCAGCAGAAAAAGAGAAGACCACCACCAGTTGTTTTGTTGTGTTTATTATGAACAGTGGTGACTGTGCACCGAGTGGTGCTTTTGGTGCTTTGTGGTGCTTTTGGTGCTTTTGGGTGCTTTGGTGGTATTGGTACTGGTGCATCGATGCAATGCGTGCTGTCTCCTCCCTCCCAACAGGAATTTCTTTTTCTTGTTCCCTAAAAAGAAAAAAAAAACACAGGTCCTGGGTTGCGTTGTAAATAAGAAATAATGTTACTGTAAATAATGCTCCCCACCGTAAATGTATAGTTTGAGAACAATTCCATAATTCGGTTAGCTGTGGGCTTGAGTCTGTTAGACAGGGTGCAATGCAATAGGGGGACATACTTATTTGTGTTTTAAAATCGTCACACTCAGGGTCAGGTTAAAAGTAGAGGGAACTACACCTACGTGTCACACTAAATTAAAGTTGTAGGCCCGGGGACGGACCTGAAGAAAGGAGGGTGCAGTGTAACGAATTTGGAAAGTGTAAAGAATGTGAGAACTGGTTTGCTGTGTTTTAACTGACCCTCGTAGAGTAAATAAGATCGAAAGACGTCCCCCTAATTAATTCCATGAACCTACAGACAGGCCACGATATATCTTTTTAAATAGTTTATTTCCTTATTCTATGTAGGCTAAATATGTGTTTCCCACTAGATTGACTCTGCATTGTATCAAACGAAATAAGCGTAGGCCCCTTTCAATTTCCCCAATCATCTCCGCTCTCCAAAGTTCCTTTCAAAAGCGGTGCGAGTGGTGTTCAATCCCGCAAGCCGCCATTGCCCATGTGCTAATCTCGGAGAAGAGGGGGGTAGGAGCCGCCAACTCACGGGCGTGGCACGTCGTCATGATCAAAGGGGGAATCGGACAGCCCTAACAGCCAACCAGCACCGCGGTGAGCGACCCGGTAGGCGTGCCCTCGCAGCCGGCGGCTTGATTCCGACCCGAGTAATAAAAGCGACTGGAAGGGACTGCTTCGGGAGATGAGAGGAGAGATGAGCTGTGAGCTGTGAGATGAGAGATGAGAGACGCTCCAAACCAAAAAGGAGAGGTACTTGGAGATGAAACAAGCTTTGGAGAGACGCGCTGAGAGGAGGGAGACGGCTCCACCAGAAGGAGAGGAACAGGTGTGACCGAGCCAGCGCGTGACGTCCACAGCATCAGCAGCATCGACGCGACCAAGGGTTTTCCCGCCAAAGACGCGAAGAGTGGGAGCTGCTACCTCCAGCCCGGCCAGTTGCAGGGACCTGACCCTGCCTCCCTCTCCAGCAATCCACCTCCGCCATTCCTGCCTGCAATTTCCCCCGTGTAAGTGTGAACGTCGTCTGTCCTAATCGTTGTCCTGGGGTTAAGTAAATTGAATAGTATAAGCTAACGATTCACTGTGTGACTGCTTCTTCCATCCATTGCTTGTAAATAACTTTGATCGCTCCTTCTTTTTGCTTGTGTGTATAATAAATCCTGTTATTCCTCCGTACTCTGTCTTCTTCTCTCTTCCTTCTCTTTCGGTCGCTTTAGAGGTTTCCAAATTGAATATCTGTGGCGCGATCTGGTCAACGTTGGGGGAGTCGGGCCAATCGGGGATCCTGTAACGGTCGCGGTTGACCATCCGCTCGGCCCAAAGTAACATCTTGTCCGTGACCCGTAACAATATATATATATATATATATATATATATATATGTATATATATAGTCGGCGTGTGAGAAAACGATCCTGTAAACTGTGTAAATCGCCAAAATGGACATTGTGTTGTTCCACCGAAAGAACACCAATTCAGAGTGGCTTTTATTGTGCGAGCAGAAAGCACCACTCCGCTTCCCGGGCCCGCCAACCTGGAAGTGACGTGTACATCCGTATCCGCTTGTTATATGTTGTCGACGGCGAGGTCTAGATGTTGCATACATCACATCTGCCCCTTTTAGCTGGGTGATTACCAAACGTCCATACACAACATTTTTGCATCAAATGTGAAAACAAATGTGAAAATATTGTTGCGGATCTGTCGCCGGCCTTCTCCCCTTATCAAGGGGGGATTAATCCCCTCGTCTTCACTGACCTGGCGCGACCCGAGACAAATCACGTCCCTTCCGGACAGCGCTAAATAGGGTTTCAGGACCAAATTCGCTGTTACCTAAGTACTAGCGCTGCCCTGAAACAAGGAGATAAGCCTCGCACGAACCACGTGTGTTGGTGATACACCGAGCGGTTGCGTACACGTGATCCGCGCCGTTATAGATGGTGGAACCCGATTGGAGCGATCTTATTCATACCACGCTTAGTCAATGGAGAAATCACAGGTACAATCGATTCGGGAAAGAAAGAACACAGGTTTATTTACACTATACAATGGCAGAAGAAGCAGAGACACAGAGCAATCCTTAAAAACAGTCTTACTTAATACCCCAGGACTATGGGCCCGTCTCACACACACACTCACACGGGGATTGCAGATGACAGGATGATGTTCAGCGTGTCTAGGGATGGCTCTCGTGCAGCTTCCTCCGGTCCCCGGCACGTCCCGTGTAGATGGATGCAGGAGAAGGCAGGAACTCGTAGCGTGTCGCCTGAACGGAACGGTTACCTTGGGCGAATGGTAGGGAGCGGACTTTGGCGCGGCTGGCTGCTATTCACTCGCAGTTATGGCCGTGCTTACTCACGTGGCTGAAAAGCGCTATATGCGTTACCGGCGCCCGCGTACTTTGTATGGCCAATGCCTCTTCTCCTATCTCCTGGCGCGCACGTTCTGATGCGAGGTCAAAGTTCAACAACGGCGAGTGATCCATCTCCATCTCTCCATCTCTCTCTCTCTGTCGCCACCTATCGGCTGTCGGTGCGCTGGGTGCGGTGTCATGGTGTCTGTTCGTGTCTTGGCATTGTAGCTCCGTGCTCGTGGTTTGTATCTTTACCCTCCCCTTACCTTTTCTCACCTTTGTTCCGTCTTTTGTGTGTCGCCCTTCCACGTTATCATCCCTCCCCCCTCTTGAGAGTGAGAAAGTGAGAGAGCACACGTGGTGAAACCGGTAAAGGTTCCCCCTTAGGGCGGTTCCCTCTTCGGGTTTTTTTTCGCCTCGTGTTACAAATCATAATACTGTAGCGGCTACCGCTGGGTTTTCACAATCGCCTAGCACCTATCAAGGACGCGGAGCGATCACCATGCCGGGCTCGTCCAGGACGCCCGGGCAGGCCCGCGCTCAACTTGCCAGGCCTTGGTCGGGACGCCCGGGCATGCCTGGGCAGGCTCGCCCTCAACTTGCCAGGCCGCAGCCAGGACGCTGGGCCACGCCCCCTCTCGCCTTTCCTGGGCAAACGCTCCGGGATAATATGTATATATATTGCTGCCCGATAAACGGGCTTTTCAGAGTGCCTGAGTGTTTGGTTTGAATAAAGCCACTCGGATGAATTCCAGCTTTTTGTCGCGTCCATTCTTCCGATCGACGTGGGAGCCCCAGCTCCTTCATTGGTGACCTACCGACATGGACACGGCAGTCGCCCTTAAACTGCCTACCTTCTGGGAGGCTCACGCGGCGGTTTGGTTCGCACAGGCAGATTCCCTGTTCGCCCTGCGAGGCATCACGGCCGACGACACCCGCTTCCACCATGTGGTAGCAGCGCTCGGTTCGGCCACCGCGGCCCGCGCCCTAAGCCTCCTCGAGAGCCCGCCAGCCGCTGACAAATACGGCGCGATTAAGAAGCTTCTCCTCGACGCTTTCACCCTCCCATCGGCGGAACGCGCACGGCGCCTGCTCGACCTGCCCGAGCTCGGCGACACGCGCCCTTCCGAGCGAATGGACTACATGCTTTCACTGCTCGGCGAGCACTCTCCGGCATTCCTGTTCCGGGAGCTGTTCCTCCGTCAGCTGCCTAACCCGGTACGCCTCGCCCTGGCAAGCACGACGATCACAGATCCCCGGGCCCTTGCCAGAGAAGCCGACAAGATCTCCGCCGCAGGCCAGCGCATCGCAGCGGCGACATGGGACCCACCGCCGTCCGACGCAACACCCATGGCGCCCGAGCACCCGGCACGGTCGACGACCGAACTGCCGACGCAATTGGCGGCCGCTACACCGAGCCGACCACCTCCAGCACGACGACCGGGGCCTCCACCTGACCAAGCGTGGTGTTACTATCATGCCAGGTTCGGACAGAAGGCCCGGACATGCCGACCCCCGTGCACCTTCGGCAGGCCGGGAAACGGCCGGGCCGGCGTTCATTACCAGCCATGAGCGCCGGCCACACGGGCAACTTACTGTTCATCACGGATAAAGCGTCCGGACGGCGCTTCCTGTGCGACACCGGCGCCCAACTGAGCATCATACCCGCCTCTGACCAGGACAGGCAGTCCGCGGCTTGCGGCCCCTCCTTGGTTGCGTCCAACGGATCGACCATCCGCACCTTCGGCCCGCGCAACGTCACCCTCTGCTTCGGCGGCCAACGCTTTGCTTGGACGTTTGTAACCGCAAACGTGCCCATGGCTTTGCTAGGCGCCGACTTCCTCTGCGCACACGGAGTGCTGGTGGACGTCCAACGGCGTCGTTTAATCAACGCCGAAACCTTCAGCTCCCTGGTATGCACATTGAGCAGCTCCGCGCCGACCGAGCTGGCATGCGCCGTCCCGGCGGCGAACGAGTTTGCTCGCCTGCTCACGGAGTTCCCGGCCCTCACGCGGCCGACGTTTTCGGCCGTCGCAGTACGGCATGGGATCGAGCACCACATACCAACCACGGGCCCGCCGGTCTACGCCAGGGCCCGCCGCCTCGACCCAGCCAAGCTCGCCGTGGCGAAGGCCGAATTCGACGCGTTGGAGCACCTCGGCATCGTGCGGCCTCGCCACTGCACATCGTGCCAAAGCCGGGGGGTGGATGGCGCCCGTGTGGCGACTACCGCCGTCTCAATGATGCTACCACCCCCGACAGGTACCCGATCCCGCATATCCAAGACTTCTCCGCCCGTCTGGCGGGACGGGTCATTTTTTCGAAAATTGATCTCATACGGGGATATCACCAGGTACCTGTCAGGGCGGCCGACGTCCCTAAAACGGCAGTCATCACGCCGTTCGGCTTATTCGAATTCTTGCGGGTGCCGTTTGGTCTCAAGAACGCGGCTCAGGCGTTCCAGCGCTTGATGTACGGCGTGCTGCGTGACCTGCCGTTCCTTTTCGTTTACCTGGACGACATCCTCGTCGCCAGCACGTCCCGGGCCGAGCACCTCCTCCACCTCCGAACACTGTTCAGGCGCCTCAGCGAGCACGGCTTCATCGTCAACCCGGCCAAATGCCACTTCGGCACAACGGCCGTTGATTTTTTGGGCCACCACATCACCAAGAATGGGGCCGTGCCGCTGCCAACCAAGGTCGAGGCCATCACCACGTTCCCGCGTCCCCGCACCATAAAGGCCCTGCAGGAATTCCTGGGAATGGTGAATTTTTATCACCGCTTCGTGCCCCGCGCTGCTCAACTCATGCGGCCCCTCTACGAAGCCCTCCGGGGCAAGCCGGCCAAGCACGACATCGCCTGGTCCGCAGCATTGGATGCGGCCTTCCAAAGCTCAAAGCGGGCCCTCGCCGACGCAACACTGCTCGCTCACCCGGTGCTCAACGCTCCCATCGCCCTCACCACGGATGCCTCCGACTACGCGGTGGGCGCCGTACATGAGCAATGGGTGAACGGGGTTTGGCAGCCACTCGCTTTTTTCAGCCGGCAGCTCCGGCCGAACGAGCTCAAATACAGCACGTTTGACCGGGAGCTCCTCGGTCTACACCTGGCCGTCCGCCATTTCCGCCACCTCCTGGAGGGCCGACCTTTCACGGCGTTCGTCGACCACAAGCCGTTGGTTTACGCCATGGCCAAGGTCACGGAGCCGTGGTCGGCCCGCCAACAGCGCCACCTCTCCGCCGTGTCGGAGTTTACCACGGACATCCGGCACGTCGCCGGCAAAAACAATGCCGTGGCCGACTGTCTTTCCCGGGCCAGCGCGAACGCGGTCCACCTGGGCGTGGACTTTGCGCTTATGGCGGCGGACCAAACCACCGACACCACGGTGCAAGCCCTCTGGGCGGCGGCCGACATCCCCATCCCCTCTCCGCCTGGCCGACATCCCCTTCGCGGACACTGTCCTGCTCTGCGACGTCTCCCAAGGCCAGCCTCGCCCCATCGTGCCCGTCACCTGGCAACGCCGCATCTTCGCCTCCCTCCACGGCCTTTCCCACCCGGGCCGGAAAGCTTCCCAGAAGCTGGTATCGGTGCGATTCGTCTGGCACGGCCTTCGTCGGGACGTCCGCGATTGGACCAGCACCTGCACGGCCTGCCAACGGGCCAAGGTCCACCGACACACCCAGGCCCCGCTGGCACCTTTCACCGTGCCCGAACGACGTTTCGACCACGTCAACATGGATCTGGTGGGCCCCCTCCCCCCGTCACGGGGGTTCACACACCTGCTCACCATGGTGGACAGGACCACCAGGTGGCCGGAGGCCATTCCCCTCGTCTCCACCACCACCGCCGACGTGGCGCAGGCTTTCATCGCCACCTGGGTCGCCCGCTTCGGCGCACCGGCGGACATCTCGTCAGACCGCGGACCACAGTTCACCTCCGAGCTGTGGGGCGTGGTCGCCCGCAACCTGGGGGTCAAGCTCCACTGTACTACGGCCTACCACCCCCAAGCAAACGGGTTGTGCGAGCGATTCCACCGCTCCATGAAGGCCGCGCTCATGGCCGGCCTTCAAGACGGCGGTTGGGCCGACCGGCTGCCATGGGTCCTTTTGGGCCTCCGCACGGCCCCCAAGGAGGACCTCCAGGCATCCACCGCCGAGCTTGTCTATGGCCAGGCGCTACGCGTCCCGGGCGAATTCGTGCCCGACGCTACCAGTCCCTGTTCCGCAGCTCACCAGCGCTCGGACCTCCAGGAGGCCGCCCGACGGTTTGCCCCCGTGCCAACATCCCACCACGGTGACCCCCAGTCCTACGTCCCCCCAGCACTTCGCACAGCGGAGTATGTTTTTGTGCGTCACGACGCACATCGGGGGCCACTCCGGCCGCCGTACGACGGGCCCTTCCGGGTGCTGCGACGGGACGACAAGTCGTTCGTCATCGACATCGGCGGCATGTCGGACCGGATTGCGGTGGACCGCCTCAAGCCGGCGCAAGTGGACGTCGACCACCCACCACGGGTGGCCCTTCCGCCGCGGCGAGGCCGCCCCCCATCCACGGTGCCCCCCACTCGACCGCCCACCACCACACCGGACCCCCTCCCACGACCCGCCAGGGGTCGCTTCGGCCGGGTCATCAGGACCCCCCTCAAATTGACCCTGCCGGTGCAAGTCGATTCTGGGGGGACGTGTGTAGCGGCTACCGCTGGGTTTTCACAATCGCCTTGCACCTATCAAGGACGCGGAGCGATCACCATGCCGGGCTCGTCCAGGACGCCCGGGCAGGCTCGCCCTCAACTTGCCAGGCCGCAGCCAGGACGCTGGGCCACGCCCCCTCTCGCCTTTCCTGGGCAAACGCTCCGGGATAATATGTATATATATTGCTGCCCGATAAACGGGCTTTTCAGAGTGCCTGAGTGTTTGGTTTGAATAAAGCCACTCGGATGAATTCCAGCTTTTTGTCGCGTCCATTCTTCCGATCGACGTGGGAGCCCCAGCTCCTTCAATACTTTTTCCGTTTCTTTTTCGTAAATATTTTTATTTTTCGTTTGTTTACTGGAGCTTTTTGGTTTCAGTAACCCTTTATACATTTATCCTTTGTTTAAACGTGCAAACGATGGCGGATAGCTCTCGTTACACGTCTCTTGAAGCGCTAACCCGGAAGCATGGGTTAGTTTGCTCACCTCCGTCGGGAATCGACGTCGACGCCATTATCCTTGCGGTCGGAGAGTTAATCGGTTTGGATAATGTAAAAGCGGCTTCTCGCATGAATAAACGCGTGGTAATCTTTGTTTCCACAGTGCCCATGGTTGCTCAAATCGTCGAGCACGGGCTCTTCTTTGCTCCCGACGTGTTTGTTCAGGTATGTCCACTCGACACGCCGGCAGTTCGGGTTTCTCTCTCTAACGCTCCTCCGTTCCTTAAGAACAAAGACCTGGTTACTGAACTAAACAAACTTTGTTCTGTCGTCTCTGCAGTTACTATGGTTCCTGTACGAGGAAAAAATAACCGTTTAAAACACGTCATGTCCTTTCGTCGTTTTGTTTATACTAGGGCATGCCCGTACTATATATATATCTAAAATTATATCCCCCCCCTCTATTTACATGAAATGGTTTGGTCCAAAGCGAACGGCTTGCGAGTACGGTGACAATCCCCCCCCCCTCTATTTACATGAAATGGTTTGGTCCAAAGCGAACGACTTGCGGAGTTTGGTAAAGAAATCGCCATAGCTCGGTAACTACTTGTCCGATTAATTTAAAACCTTGAAAAGGCACATCCTCGGGTCCCCAGCAATATACCTGGCAAGTTTCAAGTATATCGGACCGGTAGTTGTCGAGAAACAGCGGTCGCATACACACAGACACACACACAGACACACACACAGAGATTACTGGAATTATAGATAGATGATCTTACCGCGTGGTGTAACCTCTTTAAATGCGGTATTGCCCTTCAAGGTCGAAGGTCACACTTATCGGGTCTTTGTCTCCACAGAGTCTCTAGTTTGTTTTGAGTGTGGTCAATATGGTCATTTAAAGGACTCGTGCCCGAAAAAGTCCACAGATAGAGTCACTAGCCTGAATGGTGATGAACAGCAAGGCTCAACTGAGATCGTTGTCGATGATGTAAACAGTATGGATGGTGCTGATGCAAACCCCATTGTAGACAAACAGAGAACCAGGAAAAGAACCCTCCCACCTTCTAGCGACCTCAACGAGCCTGATAATAAGGTCTTGGCCGGTCCTCCAACCTTCGCTCAAGTGGTTAGTGAAGGTTATGGTGGAGCGCGACCTCCTCCTCAGCAGTTTCCTCCAGTTGAGGAAATTCCTCAACCTCCCCCACCTTCAGAATACTCTGAGGGTAATGTGATAAATGCTGAAAATGTATGTGTTGGCCAGACAGCACCTGAGTCTCTCCAGTGTTCTGAGGGTAAACCTCCATGTGAGGTTGAGCCTCCATGTGTGTCCCCTGCTGAAGCTTGTGTTGATTGTGCCACCCCTCCCTCTGTGGGGAGTGGTGAGTGTATTGGAACTAGTGATCTGTCTGTGGAATCCTCCATTGAGGCAGCTGAGCCTTGTCAAGCTCATGGTCAGCAGGGTGATAGTGCTGAAGTCTCAGAATTTCGCGTCGATGAGCCCGTTGCCTCGGCAATGGACTCTCAATGCAATGATTGTGACTCTGATGGGGGTTCTTCCGTTGCCTCACTGAGTGATAGTGAGGCCGACTTCTCATCGGAGCATGTCTCTGGAGGCTCTGTCCCTCATGCTGAAATCGTGGATTTCCTACAAAAAACTTACCATAAAAAGCGCGTGAAAATCTGCGATTTTTTCGTTGATGCTCATGCCTTCATTAGTGGGGCTCAGGAAGTTGTACAACAATCTGCGGCCCTTCATATTTCTGATCAATCACTGAAAAGACTGAAGAGGTACCTTGTCACAGCAAGGAAAGAATTAAACCTGTAATGGCTGTGTTTCTGCCTATGTTTTTATGAACATAGCAAGCTTGAACATTAATGGTGGGCGCAGTCAGCTGCGTCGGTCCCAAACTGTGCAATTAGCCAGGAGGGAAAAGATTGATGTACTTTTATTGCAAGAAACTCGTGCCACTGCAGACTGCATGGCTGATTGGCAGCAACAGCTGATTGGCACTTGGTTTTTTAGTAATACAGATTCTGTGAGTGCGGGTATTGCTTTTTTTGTCAGTACACGTTTGTCTGTCTCCCCCCCCATCTTTAAGGAAATCGTACCAGGCTATCTAGCCTCTGTAGAGTTTGAATACAATCAGCAACGATTTATGTTTGTTAACGTCTATGCTCCAAGCGATAGTACAGATAGAGGAACGTTTTAAAATCAGTCCTTTAATTTCCCGAGACACCTCTCTTCTGATACGTTGTTGTGCTTAGGGGGTGACTTTAACTGTACTTTAAACCCAACTTTAGATAGGAACAGTGCAGAGCCACATCCAGCTTCAACTAGGCCTCTTTCCAATATAATTTCGCGGCATGACCTCAACGATGTATGGCGGCAACAACACCCAAACCTGCAGCAATTTAGCTGTTGTCGGGTTTTACTAAATCATCTTTCACTTGCTCGTCTTGATAAATTTTATATTCCTAACTCTGCTGTCAACCTTGTGACATATATGGCTATTGTCCCTTCTGGTTTCTCTGATCATTCTTTGGTAAAACTGTGCTTTTCTTTTCCTCGTTTCAAACGCCGCACCCTGTATTGGTCTTTTAACACCTCACTTCTGAGCGATCCTTTCTTTAAATCATCCTTTGTGGTTTTTTGGGACAAGGTTGTGTATTTCCAACATCGTTTCCTAAATCTCTGTCAGTGGTGGGACTATGCTAAAGCGCAGATCCGTGTTTTCTGTCAGCAATACAAAACCAATTGCTCTCAAAGTAAACAATTATGTATTGATGCCTTGAAACAAGAAATTCTACGATTGCAGGAAGGTGCTGAGGTCCTTGGTGATGAAAAACGGTGTCAACTCCTCTTTGAAAAACAAACTCTGCTTAAGGAATTAATTCAAGAAAATGGTATTGGTGCCTTAGTCAGGCTGAGAGTGAATGGTTTACTGTCGTCAGACACATGTTGTAAAGATTTCTTTAAGTTTGAGAAGATGACGAAGGCGAGCCAGCAAATGCTTAGTCTTCGGGCTAGTGATGGGCATATTCTTAGTGATAATACGGAGATTGTTCATTTTGTTCGGTATTATTTTGAGAATGTGTTTTCCTTTAAGCCCAATGATGTGCCTGCAATGCAGAATATTACGACCAATTTACCACAGATAGATGAGCATCAACGGCATGTCTTGGATGAGAACATTACTCTCGGTGAACTTAAAACTGCGCTCGATGGCCTTGCTGATCATAAGGCTCCTGGTTTTGATGGGCTACCAGCTGAATTTTATAAAACCTTTTGGGACATGCTTGGTCCTGCTTTGCACTCAGTGTTTTTATACAGTCTGCGTGAGGGATTGTTACCCCTTAGTTGTCGGCGTGCAGTTGTTTGCCTTATCCCTAAGGAAAACGACCTGCAATTGATACAGAACTGGCGTCCAATCTCTCTTCTCTGCACAGATTACAAGATTTTTGCCAAAACGCTAGCTAACCGTGTAAAGACTGTTCTAAGCACAGTTATACATCAGGATCAATCGTACTGTGTTATGCACAGATCTATGCACGATAACATTTTTTTGGTACGAGACCTGTGGGATGTGTGTGCATTTCAACAACATACCGGTCTCTTTTTTATTGACCAAGAAAAGGCTTTTGACTCTGTTAATCATGAGTATTTGTTTCACATTTTAAAGCAATTTGGTTTTGGGGCATCCTTTATTTCATATGTATCCTTATTGTATAATCACATTTTTAGCTTGATCAAAATCAATGATGGTCTGTGTTCACCCTTGCGGATTGGGAGGGGAATTCGGCAAGGTTGTCCCTTATCTGGAATCTTGTACTCTCTTTGCATTGAGCCCCTTTTGATTCGTTTACGATCTTCTCTTATGGGGTTTTCAGTGACTCCATCAGAAAATCCCGTTATCATTTCGGCCTATGCTGATGATGTATGTGTTGCTGTTCGCAGCAGTAATGACATTGCTCTGCTATTTGAGTGCCTACGGGTATACTCTCAAGCATGTACAACGCAAATTAATTGGTCGAAATGCAAAGCAGTTTGGGTCGGCGGTATGCCACCTTCTGCCCTTCCAATTCTCCCTATGAATTTGACATGGGAAAAAGAAGGTGTGAAATACCTCGGTGTTTACCTTGGAACCCCAGGCTTTGTCAAAAGGAATTGGGATGGTTTGCTCCACAAAATCAGCAACAAATTAAACAGATGGAGAGGAATTTTGTCGACCTTGTCTTTCCGAGGTCGTGCCCTGGTCATTAACAACCTGGTGGCCCCTCTCTTATGGCATAAAATGATTGCCTTGCAGCCACCTGCAACGTTGGTGTCGTCAATCCAAAAATGTTTACTTGACTTCTTTTGGGATGGCAAACACTGGCTAAAGCCAGAGACTATTTGCCTTCCACTGGCAGAAGGAGGTCATGGGCTTGTGGACATTCTTTGTTGGGTGATGGCCTTCCGAGTCTCCACAGCTCGTCGTTTTATATTTCTGGAGGCCTTACCCTGGAAATCGACTGCAAACTGTATACTAAAACAAGCCGGCATGCTTGGGTACAATTGTGAACTCTTCTTCATGGAGCTGCAACATGTCGATGCTTCGCTGCTCCCTGACTTTTACCAAGATGTCTTGAACGTCTGGCGGTCCATTTCAATAACTCGCCAAATGGGGACATACAACAGTGAAAGGTTCCTCCGGGAACCCCTTTTCTACAATGCCCTCTTTCCTGCTATTCCTCGCTCACGTGCCTTTGTGCAACGTTTTGTGAGTGCTGGCGTGAAAACGACTCGGGACCTTCGTGACTGTAACAGGAACAGTTGGTTCTCCGCAGGACATCTTCAAGTAAGAACTGGCATCAGATCTTTGAGGAGCGTAGCCAAGGTCCTACAGGAAATCCTGTGTGTTTTTAGGCACCTGGGCCTGAGCTCAACCGCCAACATTGGTGACCACCATACACCACCACAGATCTGTGCTAGCTCTAGCCTGCCAGCTGATGAGTCCCAGTTCGCTCTGCGGCACATTACGGCGCACGAGACTCGCTTCCACCACGTGGTCTCCGTGCTAAACGCCGCCACCGCCTCCCGGGTCTTGAGCCTTCTACGGAGCCCACCGGCCGACGACAAGTACGGCGCACTCCAACGACTACTCCTCGGTACGTTTGACCTCACTGAGGCCGAAAGCGCGCGACAGCTGCTCGATCTGCCTGAGCTCGGGGAGGCTCGACCATCCGAGCACATGGACCACATGCTCTCCCTGCTCGGCGAACACCGCCCAGATTTCCTCTTTCGCGAGCTGTTTCTCCGACAGCTACCCGGGCAGGTACACTTAGCTTTGGCTAACTCGGCAATCGAGGACCCTCGCGCCCTGGCTGAGGAAGCCGACAAATTTTTCTCGGCCGGGCGGTACTTCGGAGTGGCCGCCTGGAAACCTGGCCCGGCCGAGGCAACACCCCGCCACGACCGGCGCTGCCACTGGCCGATTCAGCGCCCCTTGCGGCCGCACTCGCCACGACCGGCGCCGCAGCCACCACCGGGGCGGACCGTGTGTTACTACCACGCCAGGTTTGGGCAGAAGGCCAGAACGTGTCGCCCACCGTGCACTTTCGGCGGGTCGGGAAACGACCAGGCCGGCGCTCACTTCCTGCCATGAGCGTCGGCCATTCCGGCAACCTTTTGTTCATCACGGACACCGCGTCCGGGCGGCGTTTCCTGTGCGATACGGGAGCGCAGGTGAGCGTTATACCCACCTCGGGGCAGGACAAGCAGGCCGCGCTTTGCGGCCCCGCCTTGGTCGCCGCAAACGGCTCCTCTATCCACACCTTCGGTTCACGCCGCATCGCACTCTGCTTCGGGGGCCAGCGTTTCGAGTGGGATTTCGTCACGGCGAACGTGTGCCCATGGCTTTGTTGGGTGCGGATTTTCTTTGCGTCCACGGACTTTTGGTTGACGTAAAACGTCATCAGCTCGTCAACGCGGAGACATTCAGCTCTCTCGCTTGTTCGTTGAGCGGCTCCGCACCGACCAGGCTAGCCTGCGCGCTCCCGGCCGCGGACGACTTCACCCGCCTCCTCGCTGAGTTCCCCGCCCTCACGCTGCCGACGTTTTCGGCCATCACCATCAAACACGACGTCGAACACCACATTCCGACCACTGGTCCACCGGTCTACGCCAGGGCTCGTTGCCTCGACCCTGCCAAACTCACCGTGGCCAAGGCGGAATTCGACGCGCTGGAGCGGTTGGGCATTGTGCGGCGCTCGAACAGCACGTGGGCCTCGCCCCTGCACATCGTACCCAAACCGGGTGGCGGATGGCGACCGTGCGGCGATTATCGCCGCCTCAACGATGCCACCACCCCCGACCGGTACCCGATACCGCATATCCAGGACTTTTCCGCCCGTTTGGCGGGGCGGGTGATCTTCTCCAAGGTCGACCTTATTCGGGGCTACCACCAGGTACCTGTCTGGCCGGCCGACGTTCCGAAGATGGCTGTAATTACACCTTTTGGCCTCTTCAAGTTCCTCCGAATGCCGTTCGGCCTTAAGAACGCGGCCCAGGCCTTCCAGCGGCTGATGGACAGTGTGCTGCGTGATCTCACCTTTCTGTTCGTCTACCTGGATGACATTCTCATCGCCAGCACTTCCCGGGCGGAGCACCTCCTTCACCTGCGCACACTTTTTGCGCGCCTCAGCCAGCACGGCCTCATCATCAACCCGGCGAAATGCCAGTTTGGCGTGGCTGCCGTCGACTTCCCGGGATACCACATCACGAAGCGTGGGGCCATTCCGCTGCCGACCAAGGTGGAGGCCGTTAAAGGTTTCCCGCGCCCCTGCTCCATCAAGGCCCTGCAAGAGTTTTTGGGTATGGTAAACTTCTACCACCGGTTCGTGCCTCGCGCCGCCCAACTCATGCGCCCCCTGTACGAGGCCCTCAGGGGTAAGCCGGGCAAGCACGACATCGCCTGGACTGAGGAGATGGATGGGGCGTTCATGGGCGCTAAGCTGGCCCTCGCCAACGCCAACATGCTGGCGCACCCGGCGCTCGACGCACCCATCGCCCTTACCACAGACGCTTCCGACTATGCGGTGGGTGCCGTACATGAGCAGTGGGTTAACGGGGCTTGGCAACCGCTGGCCTTCATCAGCCGGCAGCTCCGCCCTAACGAGCGCACATACAGCACGTTCGACCGCGAGCTCCTCGGCCTTTACCTGGCGGTTTGCCACTTCCGCCACCTTTTAGAGGGCCGCCCATTCACGGCGTTTGTGGACCACAAACCCCTGGTCTTCACCATGGCCAAGGTCTCAGAGCCGTGGTCGGCTCATCAGCAGCGCCACCTCTCCGCCGTTTCTGAATTCACGACGGACATCCGGCATGTCACGGGCAAGGACAATGCTGTAGCCGATTGCCTCTCCCGGTCCGTCACGGATGCCGTCCACCTCGGCGTGAATTACGCCCGTATGGCGGCCGACAAGGTCTCCGACCCCGCGGTTCAAGCCCTCCGGACAGCGGACACGGGCCTGCGGTTGTCCGACGTCCCCTTCAAGGACACAGGCACAGTTCTCCTGTGCGACATTTCCCTGGGCCAACCTCGTCCCATTGTGCCCGCTGGATGGCAATGGCTCGTTTTTGACGCCATCCACGGCCTTCCCCACCCGGGCCGGAAAGCGTCGCAGAAGCTCGTGGCAGTGAAATTCGTCTGGCACGGGCTCCGGAAGGACGTCCGCGACTGGGCCAACGCCTGTGTCGCCTGCCAGCGTGCGAAGGTCCACCGGCACACCCAGGCCCCATTGGCACCATTTGACGTACCCGCGTGGCGTTTCGACCACGTCAATGTGGACCTGGTGGGACCCCGTCCCCCCTCGCGGGGCTTCACCCATCTCCTCACGATGGTGGACAGGACCACCAGGTGGCCGGAGGCCGTCCCGCTGACATCAACGACGTCCGCCGACGTGGCGCAGGCCTTCATCGGCAGCTGGGTCACCCGTTTCGGCGCCCCCTCGGACATCTCCTCTGACAGAGGCCCACAGTTCACCTCTGAGCTTTGGGACGCAGTCGCTCAGGCCTTGGGGGTCAAACTTCACCGCACCACGGCCTACCACCCCCAGGCCGACGGCTTGTGCGAGAGGTTTCACCGCTCAATGAAGGCCACTCTCAGGGCCAGCCTCCAGGACGATGGTTGGGCTGACCGGCTCCCGTGGGTGCTATTGGGCCTCCGGACAGCCCCTAAAGAAGACCTCCAGGCTTCTACCACCGAGCTGGTCTACGGCCAACCACTGCGCGTGCCGGGGGAGTTCATCCCCGACGCCACCGGCCCCTGGTCCGCGGCTCGCCAACGCTTGGTCCTCCAGGAGGCCGCCAGGAGATTTGCCCTGGTGCCCACATCTCATCATGGCTTCTCAACCCCATGTCCCCCCAGCGCTTCACACAGCGGAGTACGTTTTTGTGCGCCACGACGCGCACCGGGTACCACTCCGGTCGCTATACGATGGGCCTTTTCAGGTCTTGAGGAGGGGCGACAAGTCGTTCGTCGTTGACATTGGCGGCAAACCGGACCACATCTCCGTGGACCGTCTCGTCGGCCCATTTGGACCTCGACCAACCTCCACGGTCGGCCCTTCCTCCACGGCGGGGCCGTCCCCCGTCGACCAAGCCCCATGCCCGACCATCCGCCGCCAAGCCGCCTCCCACCCCCACACGAATCGCCATGGGTCGTTTCGGCCGGATCATTAAGGCCCGCCACAAACTGTCTCTCCCTGTACAAGTGAATTCTGGGGGGGCGCATGTAGCGGTTACCGGACACAATTCTCTTGTACTGGCCGGTGACGTAATCAGTGGGCGGTCACTCGGGTTGCATACCACGCCCCGTTGAGAGGCGTGGCTTACTGTTTGAATTTGAACGATACATTGCCGCTCGGCGTAGCCTTTTTCAGTGCATTCGTGCCGAGCTCGGAATAAACAGCTCAGTGAAAATCAGCTCGTTGTCGCGTCCATATTGTTGGAGTTCGACGTGAGAGCACAGCTCCACATATGAACTGTTTCTGACAAATCTTCAACACGTTGATGTATCGCTCCTCCCCATCTTTTACCAGTCTCTTAAACGCCTGGCAGAGCCTCTCGGTAAGCCGCCAATCTGATGCCAACAACCTAAAAATGTTCGCACACGAGCCTTTATTTTTTAAATAATCTTTTCCCCGGTATTCCATCAAGTCGGGATTTCTGCCAACACCTTTTAGCGGCAGACATTTTAAAAGTGTGGCATCTCCGGCACAACTCAGGATGCGGCTGGAAGTCCACAAATGAGTTGGCGGCCCGAACAGGAGTTTGGTCCAGAAGAACAATCGAGAGGGTACCGAGAGCAGTGATCCAAACAGGTCATCAGCTGGGCCTACAGTGGACTCAGGGAGTGCAAGTAGTACCACAGGAAATAATTGTGCCAAAATTAATTGTAGAATTTGCCACAAATGACCCCCCCCCCCCCCCCATGATTGTGGGGTTGAACCTTTTCCAGTCGATGAATGGTAAGAACTCCGACAGGATTTGTGTTACGATGCTCCTTGGGGATCCATCTTTAAACGGGGTTACCCGGCGGAAAGGACTCTTGCCTCAGGGACCCCCTCTGAACCTGTTTGGGAAGCAATGTATGCCGGACCTAGGTCCAAAAGAACTGGTGATCTCCAGTGGCGGTTAGTCCACTGGATTGTTCCGCCACCTTTTTGTCCAGAAAGAGAAGACTTGTTTCATGCTTTTGTTAATTGCGAAAGACTCTCTCCTTTGTTTCATTGGTTAAACTATATTTTCTGTAAAATGCATGTCACCTTTTCTTTGAAAGCTTTCATTTTTGGTTTTCCTGTAAAACAAAACCTACATTACTTATTTTAACTCACCTGGACTACCGTCCAGTTGAGTTCATCACATACTGAACCCTCTGGCGTCTGTCATCGTCGTCATCTGTCGTCCGTTAACACTCCAGCATCCACAAATAACCGATTCTGATCAAACTTGACATGCAGCATCCTTACCACAAGGACCAGGTTGGTATTATATTTCAGCCCGATCCGTTGAAAAATGGCGGACTTAGGCGACCATTTTGTTTTTGGTCATGAAAACGACGTTAACACTCTGGCGTCCTCAAATATTAACAGATTTTGATCAAACTTAGAATGTTTAACGCTTACCACACAAGGTAGGTTGCTATTGCATTCCAACCCTATCCGTCACAAAATGGCTGCCTTAGGCCGCCATATTGTTTTCAGCTCCGAAACGACGTTAAGACTTTAACGTCCACAAATATTTATGGATTTTGATCAAACTTGGTGTGTGAGACTCTTATCACACAAGGTAGGTTGCCATCGGATGTCAACCCGATCTGTCACAAAATGGCCGCCATAGGCCGGCATATTTTTTTCAGCTCTTAAGAAAAGCACAAGAATTTAGGATGCTGAAACTGAGAAAGAAGTGAACACAACATTTACGGAAGTGAAATGTATATATAGAAATTGACAAAAATCTTTTTAATTTCAGGATGCCGAAGCTGAAGAAGAAGAGTGTTTGTTTAAAGTTGTCCAGTCAGTTCAGTTGAGTTCTGCTTCCCTGGAAGCTCTAGTTTTAATAGCCACTGCCTAGCTCGCTGTGTACTTGACGTAAGGCAAAGCTGGGTGGCATGCCCTTGGAACGGTGCGATGTTATGGGTTTTTTCAGTGCTTTGGTTTCGGTTAAAACTTGAATTTAATTTTGCTCAGGGTGAAAGCAAACTGGAAAACTTTATTGATACCTGGTGTTTTGAAGGAATTTGTGAAATTCAAGAAAACAACACACACTCTAACTCTGTCGTGGCCCTGACTTTGTAAAGGCATGGTTACACAATCTTGGATATGGGGGATCTCTGGGTCGCTCCTTTGAGATCGATTGGCTGTCTCTGTGCCACGGGCTTGTTCAAGAGAATTATCCAGGGCTATAAAACACCAAGAACAACCCAACACTTGACCAATGCAGGAAACTTTAAATTTCATTCATTCTGAAGGCAGAAAAACTTTATACAATGATTTAAAACTTTCTGTCAACTCTGATTGCTCTGAGATTACAAGGGGATCAGATTACATAAACAATGGCCACGCCTGTTTTACTTGTTTTGCCCACCCACGATTCTACGCATTCCTGACCATTTCATGGAAAATATTGTCTACATATTGTCCCACATGCCCGAAGCCAGGTATCCCTACTAAGATATTCCTGTGAAATTGAATGGTCACAAGTACATCACCTTTTTACATCCAAACAAAGGTTCTTCTTCGAACGGACCAACAACGCAAATCAAGACTGAACGACAGAATCTACCTCTTCAATATTCGATCACTTCTAGCATTGTCCATCCTCAGATGATGTGCATAGGTTTGGTACACTCCATTAGAGGAACTAGTCATGGGGGAGATTGGGTACCAGCTGAGCAAACAAATTGTCAGGAAAATCTCTCCTTGCTGTTTTAACTTGTTTGGGTTCAAAATTACTTCATTTTTTACAGGAGCTGCCACACACATGTCACATGCATGGACATACAAATACACAGAGCTGTAAGATGAGACAAACACAGACACTGAGCTTGGGGGAAGTGATGTCATTTCCCAGGGCACTCTGGGTACCAGCGACGTCACAACAGTGGCGCTGCCTTTCCCATCACGCTCAACGGGGAATTTTCCAAGGAGGAATTTCCTGCTGCGCAGAGATGCCAACCTATGGACATTGTCCTTGCTCTTATCCTTTAAATGCTGAACGGCAAATAAGGAAGCAGCACGTACCATTTTGAAGTCTTTGGTATGACTCGTCCTGATTTGAACCATCAACCGAGGGGGTGGCCGAGGTAATCTATATAATATGACCCGACTGCAAAGCCGCAATGAGCCGGCGAAGCCAAAGCCCCGCTAGAGCGGCGGTTAGCCTTGCGGGCCCCATGACAATCATGGTTCCCTGTTTGAGGCAATGTTTTTATGGCCGGATGCCCTTCCTGGCGCCAACTCTTTGTCGCCTCTTACGATGCGCAGGGATACGGTGTACCTATTCTAAACTGGGGTACACACCGGGATCATTCATCCCAGCAAGCTGGTACTCAATTTGGTACTCAGCAAGCTGGTTATGATATATGCCAATGTGTTTAATCGTGTGTTTATATTATACAATGTATGAAGTGTTATGATATATGCCAATGTGTTTAATCGTGTGTTTATATTATACAATGTATGAAGTGTTATGATATATGCCAATGTGTTTAATCGTGTGTTTATATTATACAATGTATGAAGTGTTATGATATATGCCAATGGGTTTAATCGTGTGTTTATATTATACAATGTATGAAGTGTTATGATATATGCCAATGGGTTTAATCGTGTGTTTATATTATACAATGTATGAAGTGTTATGATATATGCCAATGTGTTTAATCGTGTGTTATATAACACAATATATAAAGTGTTATGATATATAATATTGTGTTTAATTGTGTGTTATATTGTACAATGTATGAAGTGTTATGATATATGCCAATGTGTTTAATCGTGTGTTATATTACACAATGTATGAAGTGTTATGATATATGCCAATGTGTTTAATCGTGTGTTTATATTATACAATGTATGAAGTGTTATGATATATGCCAATGTGTTTAATCGTGTGTTTATATTATACAATGTATGAAGTGTTATGATATATGCCAATGTGTTTAATCGTGTTATATTACACAATATATAAAGTGTTATGATATATGCTATTGTGTTTAATTGTGTGTTATATTACATAATATATAAAGTGTTATGATATATGCTATTGTGTTTAATTGTGTGTTATATTACATAATATATAAAGTGTTATGATATATGCTATTGTGTTTAATTGTGTGCTATATTACACAATATATAAAGTGTTATGATAGCTGCTATTATGTTTAATTGTGTGTTATATTGTGCTTGGAAATAGAACCCTTTCCTGATCATGTTCTCGGTGTTGTCGCGTTTACAAAATACTTGTGTCTTGTATCCAACTGGTGACATTATTGCACATGGTCGAGTTTCTCTGACCTTTGGTGTACGACGTGAACACAACTTATCCTAACTCTGCCAAGTTGGGGGAAGTGGGATAAAGTCATTTTGGCTGGCTCATTTACTCTTTCACCAACTTGGTCTCTGGAACTCACAAATTCAAATTACCGAGGTGACCAAATGTCCTTTGACGAGGTAAATATTTAGGGAGGAAAGTTTAATTTAACCAAGACCCTTCAGAGTGACAATATTTAGCTTGAGGGGGTGTTTAATGAGAAACCTTAATAAACCTGAATGTCAGACTCGACGATAGACCCGTGAGACCAGCGAACAAACTCAGAGGGGAACTAAAACTCTTTAAATTGTTCTGTACTGTCGCAAATTGTTTCAAACTGTCTTGATAGGTTACTCTCACCTTGATTTGTCTCAACTGCAAATGACTCTCAATAATTCAAAATGTCCCTCCAAATGTACTTTTGAAAACATACCCATTTTGATACAAATTTCGTAAACCGGTGGCCAACAATATTGCCTGTTGTTGTTTTATGGTGCATATAATACTGGGGTTTTGTTGGTTTATACATTCAAGGGGCCCATGGAAAAGCTAGAACAGAGAACGGAGCAGGATGTAACAGTATAAAAAGAACAGCAGAAAAAGATGGGGGGAAAAGAGCAACAGCAGAGCCAAGAGAAAAATAGATGGAGACAGACAACAATGCCACAAGGGATGTGAGTAAGAATGTGGGGTTGGGGAGGGAACTCGGTGGGTGGACAAGATGATGGACACAGAAGCAAACACTTAGGAAGTAAAAACTGGAAATTTGGAACGAGGAGGGCTTGGGGTCTATTGGGGGGGAGGGTGAGGAGTGGTGAGGGAGAGGTTAGAGAAAAGATCATTATTTTGGATGGGGAATGATCTGAGACAACAACTGTCTTGAAGACATGGAGGGAAGAATGAGATTGAAGAATGTGGAAGTTGTTTCCAGAGGGGGTAAAAAAAGAGCAATGAATGAGTGGAGGTGACCCCTGATACTGGATTTTGGTAGTTTCGCCAGAAGGAGGTTGATGGCAGGCAGACCATGTGTGTCTTGCGGAAACCTTGGGTTGGGGGGGAGGACAAATCACAAAAAGAGCAGAGGCCGCAAGATGAGAAAGGAGGTGGAAGAAAACACTTCAGTGTGGGAGATCCCAATGATCTTGACAGCCTAATTTTCCACGGCATCAAGGTGAGCAAAATGTGAGGCAGGAGCACCAACCCAGAGGGGAGAGCAGTACTCCTTCAGGCTGTGGATGAAGGCCTTGTAAATGGATAGGAGTTCAGGCGTGCCAAGCAAGGACTTTGCACGACAGAGGATGCTTAGTCGGCAGCTGGCTTTGGAGGACAACTTTGAAATGTGGTTTTTCCAGGAAAGATGTGGTTTGCCCTGTTTGAACATGTCATAATGTATGTTGTTTGAAAGAGTTTTTCCAAAACAGAATTATAAAAACATCTTCACAGCATACTACTACTACTACTACTACTACTGCTACTACTATTACTACTACTACTACTACTAATACTACCACCTCGTCCTTCTTAGGGTCAGCAAGGAACGTTTTTGCCCTAAGTTGTTCACAAACCATCTCCGTCCATGGTCCTTTGATGACACGAACCATCAGGTCCTCATTGGCACCCAACGTTCGACTGATGTTGGCAGGAATTTGTAATTTGTTTAGTTTGCCATCAATAACTTGCCTATTCTTGGTGAAGATCCTCCATGCAGGACAGCATACAATTCTTTAATTAATTTGCAGTACATGTTATGATTCTTGCATTTCTGTCGTGTGTACTTTTGCATTGTCCATCTCTTTAAATGACGTAACAAGCAGAACGTTTGGAAATGAGAAAAAGAAAAACCCTGTTTACTGCATTGAAATTACTAGCCGTGTAAAAAGTGCAGGAGGTGAACAGAAATGATGCGATTGTTACTTCGTCACCTTTTGGAGGGAAAAACAAACAAACAAACCAAAAAAAAAAGGTCGACTTGCGGTGATCAAGAGTTAAAAGTTTTGAACTCCAAAATTAACATAGTTGTCATGGAATGTATCTGTGCATGTAATTGAGTAAATAAATTGAAAAGTGATATTTTGCTGCATGTAAGGAATCGCCATAATTATCATATCATGCAAACTCCCCAATTCCCATTTATTGAACTATCGGAAAATTCATTCCGCACTGGAAGTGAAATGAAAATCTAACAACCGCACAAAGATAAGAACAATAAGACAAAACCACACAAAGCTGTTCCCTGGCTGATTGCAGAGGTCAATTTCAGATTAGGATATGGTAAACATTATATATATATATATATATATATGTATATATATATATTTATATATTTAGTCATACAGTACAACCTAAGCATACAGGAAACACAGACCAACAATTGACAGTCTGGCATGTGCCAGACACTACAAGGAAACATTCTCTTACTCTGTTCTGAAATAGCAGCTGTGTACGCTTTTAGCAATGACCATCCACATCTGAAAGGGAAACAGATGATCAAACTTCCATTCAAAACGTTCACGCAGAGGCTCTGGATGTCGACTAACTCACACTTAGGAAAGGGTAAATTTGTTCATTCACAAACTGAGACCCTGAACGAAACAAGCCATTTACAGCTCTTCTTTCTTTCAGGTCCAAAGGGGGGCAATCGGAAGAGGCTTCCATGGAACAATTGAAGTATAATCAAATACTATTATACAAAAACGTGTTTCTTTTTGGAAGTGAAGTCACTTTTCCTTTTGTGTTGTTTCCTTTTTTTAATATCGTTTTTTTTTGAATGGGGTTTTTCAAAAAGACAGTTGTTCGACACTGTGGTGGTCGGCTCGTACCTCCTCTGAGAATATATCCTTGTGAATCCCTCTCATTGTACAGAAGAACAATTTGTCGTGATGAAGAATATATCTATACATGTATTATATAAATAATGCAGATTAAAGTGCAATACACATCTCTTCATTGGTTCAAGGCTTCTATCTATAGAAATTCTTCATATTGCTTCACATCAGGTTTTGGGCTAAGAGTCTAATTTTCTTTTCTTGTGTGAATCATTCTCATCAGCTGATCAGAGTGGAAGACTGCACATTGATGGAAGAAGGTCCACCTTTTTGATTATCTTTACACATTCTCACTGTACAGTAAAATATCTCATTTCCCTCAGCCTTTTATAAACAAGAAAATAAGACTTATGTCTATTGTACTCCGAAGAAAACAACTCTGCATAAAACAATGAGCACAATGTAAATTATCCTAAGAGTAAAACCAATTAATTTGTGACTTTACATTGTTACATGTGTATTTACAATGCCCACAAAGTGTACAGTTAGCTTTGAGAAGCATCACACCCAGTTTGTTCCCGTCATCCGCTGCCTTGTGCAGGAAAAGACCCGGCCTGCCCTGTTCCTGGGGATGAAACTGTGCTGCTGTCCATGCCACTGTCAGCCAGCGCCGGGGATTCGTCCTCTGCTCTGGAAGTTAGAGGGACAGGCCGGGAAGGTGATAGAGGTACAAAAGAAGGTTGTGTGGCTATTTCCAGCATTGAACCTCTTGAAATACTTTCTGCCTCTTGAAACTGGGCCGTGGTGCCTGGAGATACTGATGCAATAGTAGCTGCTGACTCCGTGATAGTCGAGAGAGTTGCTGAGAATGCAGAAACTGGAGATTTGAATGATGTGGGTTCAGGTGTGCTGCTCAGTGGTGCTGTAGATGCTGGTAGACTAGTAGGTGGGAGTGGGGTACCTGTTGGCACAGCTGTGTCTTTTCTAACGTCCTGTTCGAGATGGATGGTGCTTGATGTCTGGGAGACGGTTGAAGGTACCACTGCATTTGATGGACAGAGTGAGTCAGGTGATGGGCCAGGTCCACTCTTGCTTACAATTGCTTCCTGTGGGACGCTTGCTGGGATTGTGTGTGCCACAGCCATGGGCAAGCCTGGCACAGAAACGGCTGCACTAACTGGTGGTGAAAATGAGGAGGTAAGAGAGCTACCCAGTGTAGAAGGCAGTTGTGCACATACGGGTAGTAAAAATAAATCTCTCGCTGAGGGATGTACTACATATGGTAAAGAGGGCTGTGATGCTGACAATGGTTTTAACTCCTGATGTAGTCGTCTGCCCAGACTTCCTGTTGCTCCCCTGCTACTAGGAGAAGCATGTAAACTGTCATAAAAGTGGCTTGGGCCAGTGCAGTGATCAAGCGAAGGCTGAGATGTGCCCGTAAAACCCCATATAATGGCAGTTCCTTTAGGCCTCACAAACTGACCTTTTGAGTAGAACTGAGGGATGCCGTCTGGTGGCCATGCAGCCTGTGCTGCCAGGGCTTCCTGCCTTTTGAATGGTAGTTGATGTTGGCCTTGACTGGTAGACACCTGCAATGGTTGCGGTGTAGTCTGATTACTTGAAAGACCTGTTGTTAACTTTTGGTGATGGGTGCCATGTCCAGGTGGGCTGCGACTGTGGCTGCGTAGAGATGGACTATGTTGACCTCCGTCAGGTCCTTTGACACGCAACGGTGGTTCGCCAGCATCTGTTACCTGCTGTGTATCAATG
Organism: Myxine glutinosa; assembly: GCF_964187855.1. Lineage (NCBI taxonomy): Eukaryota > Metazoa > Chordata > Myxini > Myxiniformes > Myxinidae > Myxine > Myxine glutinosa. Next base: position 136,602,087 of record NC_136262.1, on the reverse strand, counting down.
GGACAGTGAAGCGAAGAGGACCGACCCTTGACTGATAAGTGCCTTTGATTATAAGAAGGTGAACTCTGTGCCAAAGGTGGAGATTCAGATGTAGGTCCAACTGCATGAGAAGGTGTTAAATAACTGAGACTTGTTGACTGTGAATGTTCTGGATCAGCTGCCTGAAGCAGAGGTTGTGATGGAGAGACAGCAATGAGGGTGCATTCGGTGCTGGCAAATGGTGCTGCAGAAGAAATTCCAGTTTGGTTTCCAACTGCTGCTGCTGCTGCTGCAGCTGCAGCTGCAGCCTCCGCTTCAGCTTCCAGTGTACTGTGTAGGTTGTGATGTTGTTGCATGAACGCAAATACTGATGTGGTAGCAAGCAGTCGCACTGCTGAACTGAGACCAGATGGGCTTTCGGGTGCAGCAGGTACTCCAAGTTGGGCCTGCTCTGCCATTTCTCGGTCTCTCCTCACCATCTGCTGGATGAGCGCACTATCAGTTGTTGTCGCTCTCTCTTGTTGCAGTTTGTTCAGCAAGATGGAGTTCTTTTTGCCTGTGGATGAGAAAACCAGATTAGTAAAAATAGTAATAACATGACCTCGATAGGCTAAGAGTAGTAGAGAAATGGGGGTTCCCTCTATGTGTCTATCGTGTCCTATACCTGCTAGTAGCACAGTAAAAACCTGCCAGTAGCACGGTAAAACCTGCCAGTAGCACAGTAAACACCTGCCAGGAGCACAGTAAAAACATACCAGTCGCACAGTAAAAACATACCAGTCGCACAGTAAAAACCTGCCTGTAGCACAGTAAAAACCTGCCTGTAGCACAGTAAAAACCTGCCTGTAGCACAGTAAAAACCTGCCTGTAGCACAGTAAAAACCTGCCAGGAGCACAGTAAAAACCTGCCAGGAGCACAGTAAAAACCTGCCTGTAGCACAGTAAAACCTGCCTGTAGCACAGTAAAACCTGCCTGTAGCACAGTAAAACCTGCCTGTAGCACAGTAAAACCTGCCAGTAGCACAGTAAAACCTGCCAGTACCACAGTAAAACCTGCCAGTAGCACAGTAAAACCCTGCCAGGAGCACAATAAAAACCTACCAGTAGCACAGTAAAAACCTGCCAGGAGCACAGTAAAAATCTGCCAGTAGCACAGTAAAACCCTGCCTGTAGCACAGTAAAACCCTGCCAGGAGCACAATAAAAACCTACCAGTAGCACAGTAAAAACCTGCCAGGAGCACAGTAAAAACCTGCCAGGAGCACAGTAAAAACCTGCCAGTAGCACAGTAAAAACCTGCCAGTAGCACAGTAATCATTCTGTTTGCTCTCATATGTTGCAGAATATTTATTAAAAGCTGCAGGTTTTAGCGTCGAATGATTGCGGTATAATCTACAATGTACATCCGTTTTTATTTTCAAAAATCGAATCCATTGCACAGTTATCGAATTCAGAGTAAGGTATGAGCAACATGTGGATGTCATGGATGCTGCAGAGAGCACCGAACCGAGCAGCTGTTGTAATTATCTGATAAACAGCCAAGAATTACAATCGGATCCATCTGTCAAATCTCAAAGTTTATAAAATCCCATCTAATTTGTTGCACCGCAACTGTGTTGGAACACTGGCACTGCTAGTTGTGTGGTGGCTTTGATTTTGTTTCTCGGGGAGAGGAATGGTTTCAGGGTCGGTCTCATTCTATGCAGGTATTCTTGGGTAATTGTTTTCCTAATTTGTTTGTTACATATTTTTTGGCCCTCTTCGACCCCGGGGTATTTGTGTGATGCTTTGTTTTTTACTTCATGGATTGTTGTATCGAGGTGATTTTTATGTTCCCCGATTTTGTTGGTTCACCTTGTACAAATGGCGAATTTACCTTTTATGTTGTTCAGGCCAAATTCCATTTGGATGTCGTCGGAGAACCATTCCACTAATTTTGGTTGTTCTACCAATTTTTTGTCGTTTGGTGCAGACAGTTGTAGGTCATCCATGTGCAGTAGATGTGTCACATCCCTGTCTCTTTGGACATTCTCTTGTTTGATGCCAGGGTGGCACTGCTCATTAATGAGGGTGCTCAGTGGGTCAAGGGCAAGGCAAAACAAGAGGGGTGAAAGTCTGTCTCTCTGAAAGATCCCTCGACGTATCTTCACTCCTGGTATTTCGATCTTTCCTTCTGAGTACTGCAGTATCAATGTGGTGCTCCAGAGCTCCATTGCTTTCTCTATCGGTTTGATTACTTGATAGTTCGTCTTGTACAATGCATGCATTGTATTTTGGCGGACACGATGGCTCGCTGGCGCGATGACATCATTCCGCGCACCAGGAGGGTGTCGGCCACGCCCGAGGGGTAGGCGTGGCCTCGGGATATACACGGGGCACACAGCCCAAAGCACGACAGTGCTATAGTGTGATCCTTAGAATAAAGACTCTTTTGATTACGTTCGTTGTTGCTTCCTTTATTGACAAGACAAGTCGTGCGCATAGCACCGCACTACATTGGTGACCTCGACTAGTTCAGCCGACGCTGAACTACAGAACGTGCCATGACGAGCAGCAACGTGGTCGCGGTGAAACTCCCCGAGTTTTGGGAAGCTCAAGCGGAGATATGGTTTATGCAGGCAGAAGCCCAGTTTCGGCTTCGTGGCATAACGGCGGACGAGACGCGCTATTTCCACGTCATCGCCGCCCTCGGGCCCGGCACAGCCGCCCGCGTCGTGTCCATCCTGCGGAACCCACCGGCCGACCACAGATACGAGGCGCTCAAGCGTCGCCTCATCGCCACGTTCGGCCTCACAGAGGACGAACGGGCCGACCGTCTCCTGGACCTTCCCGACCTCGGCGACACGCGACCATCGGTCCGAATGGACCATATGCTGTCGCTCCTGGGGGACAAAGCACCGGATTTTTTATTCCGGGCGCTCTTTTTATGCCAGCTACCGGCACAGGTACGCCTCGCGTTGGCCGGTTCCAAGATAAAGGAGCCCCGCGCGCTGACCGTCGAGGCCGACAGGTTTTTCGCGGCGTGTGACATGCGGGCGAGCTTCGGTGCGGCCGTCGCGGATCACGGGGCTGATGCTGATGCTGATGCACCACACCTCGTGGATCCCGAGGCTGATGCACACCGCGTGGCCGCCGCCACGCCCCGCCCACCACCACCGCGAAAACCGCGGCCTCCGCCTTCGCCGCAAACTTGGTGCCATTTCCACGCCAGGTTTGGCCACAAGGCGAGGAATTGTCGCCCGCCGTGCTCGATCGGCAAGTCGGGAAACTGCCAAGCCGGCGCTCGGTAGCGGCCCTGAGCGTCGGCCATTCCGGCAGCCTTCTTTTTATAACGGACACCTTGTCCGGGCGCCGCTTCCTATGCGACACGGGTGCACAGGTGAGCGTTATCCCTGCCTCTACGTCCGACAAGCACACCGTGGGCCGGGGCCCCGCATTGCTTGCAGCCAACGGAACACCCATACGCACGTTCGGGAAGCGCTGCCTCTCCCTGCGGTTCGGAGGGCAACGCTTCACGTGGACGTTCGTAACCGCCAGCGTGCCCATGGCATTGCTCGGTGCGGACTTCCTCTGTGCAAACGGGTTGTTGGTAGACGTACAGAACAGACGCCTCGTCCAGGCTGAAACGTTCAGCTCGCTTGCTTGCGCGCTGAGCAGCTCGTTGAGCGGCTCACTGAGTGGCTCACCGAGCGACTCGCCAAGCGGCTTGCTGAGCGGTTCGGTCCCGGCGAGGTTGGTTTGTACCCTCCCAGCAGCGGATGAGTTCACCTGCCTCCTCGCCAGTTTCCCGGCCCTCACGTGGCCCACCTTCTCGGCGGTGGCCGTAAAGCACGGTGTGGAACATCACATACCCACCGTCGGGCCACCGGTCTACGCCCAGGCCCGCCGCCTCGAACCAATGAAGCTCGCGGTGGCGAGAGCGGAGTTCCCTATGCTGGAGCGGCTGGGCATCGTGCGGCGCTCCAAAAGTGCTTGGGCGTCACCGCTACACATCGTGCCGAAGTCTGGCGGGGGATGGCGGCCGTGCGGGGACTACCGCCGCCTCAACGATGCCACCACCCCCGACCGTTACCCGGTCCCCCACATCCAGGACTTTTCCGCCCAGTTGGCGAACATGTCCTGCTTCTCCAAGGTGGACCTCATACGCGGCTACCACCAGGTCCCCGTCAGGCCGGAGGACATCCCGAAGACGGCCGTCATTATGCCATTCGGCCTCTTTGAATTCCTTCGGATGCCCTTCGGTTTGAAGAATGCGGCTCAGGCGTTCCAACGTCTGATGGACAGCGTCTTGCGCGACCTGGATTTCGTCTATGTCTACCTGGACGACATCCTCGTCGCAAGCGCGTCCCGTGAAGAGCACCTCCGCCATCTCCGCACGCTCTTCGAACGCCTGGGCCAGCATGGCCTGATCGTGAACCCCGCCAAGTGCCGGTTCGGCGTCGCCGAGATCGACTTTTTGGGGCACCGCGTCACCAGGCACGGGGCCATCCCCTTACCAGCAAAGGTGGAGGCGGTCAAGGGGTTTCTGCGCCCCCGCACGATCAAGGGGCTCCAGGAGTTCTTGGGCATGGTAAACTTTTACCACCGTTTCCTGCCCTGCATCGCCCAACTCCTGCGCCCCCTGCACGAGGCCCTCCAGGGGAAGCCGGGCAAAGGTGACGTCGTTTGGACCGAGCAGATGGACGCGGCGTTCACGGGCGCGAAGCTCGCCCTGGTTAACGCCACCATGCTCGCGCACCCGGCGCCCGATGCACCGATCGCCCTCACCACTGACCCGTCGGACTACGCGGTGGGCGCGGTGCACGAGCAATGGGTGCGTGGAGCTTGGCAACCGCTGGCGTTTTTCAGCCGGCAGCTTCGCCCGCACGAACGCCGGTACAGTACCTTCGACCGCGAGTTGCTCGGGCTTCACCTGGCGGTCAGGCACTTTCGCCATCTGCTCGAGGGCCGTTCGTTCACGGCCTTCGTCGACCACAAGCTGGCCTCCAAAGCCAGTCGCCGACTGGGCATCCTCCGTCGTGCGAAGTCCTTCCTCGGCACACCTGAGCTCCTCACCACATACAAGGCTTTCATCCGCAGCTCAATGGAATACTGTTCTCCCCTATGGGCCGGTGCTCCTGCCTCACACCTAGCTCGGCTTCACGCTGTTGAAACCAAAGCTTTCAGAATTATTGGAATCTCCCGCAATGAAGCTATCTCTGAGGGCCTTTCACTCACGCACCGCAGGTAGGTAGGTGGTCTTTCTGTCTTCTACCGACTCCTCTCCGGCCTTGCACCCCCAGCTCTCTCTGTGCTCTGTCCCCCAAATATTCCTACAGGTCGCACAAGATCTGCCAGCAACCCTCTGATGGTTAAACTGCCGAAATCTCGGCTCTCTGCTCACCTTCACTCTTTCATTCCTCTTTTCTCCCGCCTCTGGAACAAACTCCCTCACTCCCTTCAATCCCACTCCTCCCTCCAGGTCTTTAAAACAGCTGTTCACCACCATCTCTTATCTTCCCCCATCCAAAACCTTGATCTTTTCTACCCCCGCTAATTCACCCCAGATCCACCTTGTTTGAAATTCCAACTTCTTTCCTGGAAGTCCTGGCAGTGTCCATATGTTTTATACCTCTCCCACCGCCCCCTTCCCATGCCCCCCCCCCCAAGCCCTCGCCCTCTCTCAGATCTCTCGATGTCTCCATGTCTCTCGGTCCCTGCTCTCAAATGTTGTGTTTGTGTCCTTCCCCCTCTCTCCCCATCTTGTCTACCGCTCCCGATGTTATATGTTTTATGTGTCGGTTTGTCTTTCTGTGTGATTAATGTTCGCTCTTTCACGAGCCTCGATCTTGTATACAAAAAAAAAAAAAAAAGTCCCTGGTCTTCGCGATGGCCAAGGTCGCCGAGCCGTGGTCGGCCCGGCAGCAGCAGCAGCTCTCGGCCGTGTCCGAGTACACGATGGACATCCGGCACGTCACGGGGAAGGACAACCCGGTGGCGGATTGCCTTTCCCGGTCCGTCGCCCACGCGGTCCACCTCGGCATCGACTATGCCCGGATGGCGGCGGACCAGACCACCGACCCCGACGTCCAGGCCTTGCGGACAGCCGTCATAGGCCTCCGCGTCACCGAGGTGCCATTCGAAGGCGTGGGCACGGCCCTCCTGTGTGACATCTCCCTCGGGCGGCCTCGCCCCATCGTGCCCGCGGGCTCCGGGTTTTTGACGCCATCCACGGCCTGTCCCACCCGGGCACAAAGGCCTCCCAGAGGCTAGTCGCTGACAAGTTCGTCTGGCATGGCCTCCGGAAGGTCGTCCGCGATTGGACCAGGACGTGCCTCGCGTGCCAGCGCGCGAAGGTGCACCGCCACACCGAGGCCCCGTTGGCCCCGTTTATGGTGCCCGAACGTCGGTTCGACCACGTTCACGTGGACTTGGTGGGACCTCTGCCCCCCTCGCGGGGTTTCACTCACGTCCTCACCATGGTGGACCGCACCACCCGGTGGCCGGAGGCCGTGCCTTTGGCGGCGACGACGGCGGTGGACGTCGCACAGGCGTTCATCGCCACCTGGGTTGCCCGGTTCGGCGCCCCCTCGGACATCTCGTCCGACTGCGGCCCCCAGTTTACCTCAGAGCTCTGGGGGGGCGGTCGTGGGGGGGCTCGGTGTCCAGCTGCACCGTACCACGGCCTATCATCCCCAGGCCAACGGCCTGCGCGAGCGTTTCCACCGCTCCTTAAAGGCCGCGCTCAGGGCCACCCTCCGCGACGGCGGCTGGGTCAACAGGCCCCCCTGGGTCCTGCTGGGCCTCCGGACGGCACCCAAGGATGACCTGCGCGCATCCGCGGCGGAGTTGGTCTTCGGACAACCGCTGCGGGTGCCGGGCGCGTTCCTCCCCGACTCCACGGCACCATGGTCCGCGGCGCAGCAGCGCTCCGCGCTGCAGGAGACCGCCCAGAGGTTCGCCCCAGTGCCGACGGCGCACCGTGGGTGCCCGCCAACGCACGTCGCCCCGGAGCTTCGCACGGCGGAGTACTTGTTCGTCCGACACGACGCCCACCGGACACCGCGTACGACGGGCCCTTCAACATGCTGGAGACCGGGGCGAAGCACTTCACACTGGACATCGGCGGTACTCCTGACCGCGTGTCCATGGACCGCCTCAAACCGGCCCACCTCGACGTGGACCACCCCCCGCCAGTGGCTCAGCCCCCGCGTCGGTGGGCGGACCCCCGGCACCGCCCAACCCCACCGGCACGCCGCCCCCCGGTCCTGCACCCATCCCAGGGGCAGCCGGTGGCATCCCGGCATCTCAGACGCCGCCCGCCGCCAGCCGCCAGAGGGCGCTTTAGCCGGGTCATCTGTTTGCCCCGCAAACTGACCCTTCAGGTGCGCGGGAATTCTGGGGGGGGGGGGGCGCGTGTGGTGGACACGATGGCTCGCTGGCGCGATGACATCATTCCGCGCACCAGGAGGGTGTCGGCCATGCCCGAGGTGTAGGCGTGGCCTCGGGATATACACGGGGCACACAGCCCCGAGCACGGCAGTGCTATAGTGTGATCCTTAGAATAAAGACTCTTTTGATTACGTTCGTTGTTGCTTCCTTTATTGGCAAGACAAGTCGTGCGCATAGCACCGCACTACAGTATCATCCATTAATGTGGCACACCATCAAAAGCTTTTACGTAGGCCATCCAGGCTGCAGCCAGTTTGGTTCTTCTGGTTACCTTCGCAAAAGCGGAAGGTTATGTTTTGATCGCTGTGTATTTATTTGTATGTCTGTGTGTGTGTGTGTGTGTGTATGTTATTCGCATAACTCAAAAAGTATTCAACCGAATTGCATGAAATTTGGTGGGATGATTGGTTATTATACGGGACACATTTGATTAGATTTTGGGAGCAATCGGGTCAAAGGTCAAGGTCACGAAAAGGTCAAAATCGTATTTTTACCATAGCGCAGTCAATTTTTATCCAATTGGCATGCAACTAATGCCAAAATGTTCAGAATTCAATGCCCGATCTTGTGATATACGACATGACCCAGTGAAGACATTACCCTTGTTAGCGGTTGGGGGTCAAAGGTCAGGGGGGTCACGACCTTGCAAAATGTGCGTTTTTTGTCATAACTCGGTCAATTCTTATCCGATTTGCATGAAATCAGCACCAAACTGTTCACTGTTCTGTTCCCTACACTCCCATGCCAAGTACAGAACAGTAGCTGCGGCGAAGGTATGCGCTCTACCGAGTGCCCGTTCTAGTTGTAGTTTTTAACTATGGCCTTGTTTAGTAGTAGACAATCTATTGTTTTGTAGAATCCCCTCTTACATCCCTTCTGTTCTGCCTTAGGCCTCCTTGTTGTGCTAGTTGGTGGAACACCGTTTCTGTGATGATTCCCGTCACGACTTTGTATGTTGTTCGTAACCATGTTATTGGTCTATACTTGTGAGATAGTTGGGTTTCTTCTGATTTTGGGATGAGGAATGTGTTACCCTCTGTGAGCCATTCATCCATTACCTCCTCCCCTTGGCTAGAGAGCTTAGAGGAGAGTGCATGTGCCTCTAGGCCATCCTTTTAACCCTTTACACCTAATGAGATAATCTATACAACATGGAAAGTGAGACAAATAATAGGATTATATGGCTGGGTTTGAATACAAAGCAAAACAAGTTTGAGTATAAAGCAAAACAACCCCCCGCCCCCCCACCCCCTGCGTCCCAGCCCCTCTCCTTTTGATTGCTGTTTTTTTGTATACAAGATCGAGGCTCGTGTAAGAGCTAACATTAATCACAAAAAAAACCATAAACTGACACATAAAACATATTATAATAAAGGGAGCGGGAGACAAGATAGGGAGAGAGAGGGAAGCACACAAGCACAACAGTAGAGGACAGGGATATCGGGAGATCTGTGGGAGGGAGAGGGCTTGGTAAGGGGCGGGGGAAGGGGGTGAGGGAAGGGAGGATGGGTGGGAGAGGTACAAAACACATGGACACTGCTAGGACTTCCAGAAAAGAAGTCGGTATTTCAAAAAAGTGGATCTTGGGTGAATTAATGGGGGTAGAAAAGATCAAGGTTTTGGATGGGGGAAGATCAGAGATGGTGGTGATAAGAGACTCTTTTTCCACTGCATCCCATCCATCTCTGCTTCCCTTGTGTCCTGCATCCCTCTATGCTTCCCCAGCATCCAAAACCCTCTCTGCTTCACCTACACCACACTCATCTCTTCTTCCCCAGCATCTCACCCCATCTCTGCTTCCCTATTTTATTGTCCCCTCAGAGTCGCGCCCCTTCACTACTGCCTCTGGGTCCCGCCCCTCTTTGCTTCCCCAACGTCCCGCCCCGTCTCTGCTTCCCCAGCGTCCCGCCTCCTCTCTGCTTCCCCAGGGTACCGCCCCTTCTATTATTCCTCTGGGTCCCCCCGCCTCCCTGCTTCTGCAGCGCCCTGCCCCCTCTCTGCTTCTACAGAATCTCGCCCCTCTCTGCTTCTACAGAATCTCGCCCCTCTCTGCTACTACAGCTTCCCGCCCATTCTCTTCTTCCTCTGGGACCCGCCTCCACTCTGCTTCCACAGCATCCACCCCCCTCTCTGCTTCTCCAGTTTCTTGCCACCTCTCTTCTTCCCCAGTGCCTTGCCTCCTCTCTGCTTCCCCAGCATCCCGTCCCTCTCTGCTTCCCTTGCGTCCTGTGTCCCTCTGTTCTTCCCCAGCATATCACCCCATCTCTGCTTCCCTATTTTCATGTTCCGTCAGTGTCCCACCCCTTCTCTTCTACCTCTGGGTCCCGCCCCTCTCTGCTTCCCCAGCATCCTGCCCCTCTCTGCTTCCCCAGCATCCCGCTCCTCTCTTCTTCCTCTGGGACCTGCCTCATCTCTGCTTCCCCAGCATCCCGCCTCCTCTCTGCTTCCCCAGCATACCGCCCCTTCTCTTTTTTTTCTTCTTTTTTTTGTATCCAAGATCGAGGCTCGTGAAAGAGATAACATTGATCACACAAAAATCAAACCGACACATAAAACACAAAAAATAAGGGGAGCAGTAGACAAGATGGGGAGAGAGGGGGAAGGACACAAACACAACATTTGAGAGCAAGGACATCGGGAGAAATGTGGGAGGGGGAGGGCTTGGGGGGAGGTGGGAGAGGTATAAAACATATGAACACTGCAAGGACTTCCAGGAAAGAAGTTGGAATTTAAAAAAAAAAAAAAGTGTATCTGGGGTGAATTAGAGGGGGTAGAAAAGATCAAGGTTTTGGATGGGGGAAGATAAGAGATGGTGGTGAACAGCTGTTTTAAAGACCTGGAGGGAGGAGTGGGATTGAAGAGAGTGAGGGAGTTTGTTCCAGAGGCAGCAAAAAAGGGGAATGAAAGATTGAAGGTGAGCAGAGAGCCTAGATTTTGGCAGTTTAACCATAAGAGGGTTGCAGGCAGATCTTGTGCGACCTGAAGGAATATTGGGGAGACAGAGCACAGAGAGAGCTGAGGGAGCAAGGCCGGAGAGGAGTCGGTAGAAGACAGTTTCATCCCCACCGGCGAGTGAGTGAAAGGCCCTCGGAGTTAGCTTCATCGCAGGAGATTCCAATGATTCTGAAAATCATTCTTCCTCTGGCACCCACCCCCTCTCTGCTTCGACAGCATCTCACCCCTCTCTGCTTCCCCAGCGTCCCGCCCCCGTCTCTGCTTCGACAGAATCTCACCCCTCTCTGCTTCCCCAGCGTCCCGCCCCCTCTCTGCTTCCCCAGCATCCCGCCCCTCTCTGCTTCCCCAGCGTCCCGTTCCTCTCTGCTCCCCGGCGTCCCACCTCCTCTCTGCTTCCCCAGCATACCGCACCTCTCTTCTTCCTCTGGGACCTGCCTCCTCTTTGCTTCCCCACCGTCCCGCCTCCTCTCTGCTTCCCCAGCATACCGCCCCTTCTCTTCTTCCTCTGGGATCCACCTCCTCTCTGCTTCCCCAGCATCCCTCCCCCTCTCTGCTTCCCCAGCGTCCCGCTCCTCTCTGCTTCCCCGGCGTCCCGCCTCCTCTCTGCTTCCCCAGCATCCCGCACCTCTCTTCTTCCTCTGGCACCCGCCCCCTCTCTGCTTCCCCAGCGTTCTGCACCCTCTCTGCTTCCCCAGCATACCTCCTGCTCTCTGCTTCTCCAGTGTCTGCTGAAGGATATCCTTAAGTTGAGGATGGTTGCATCAATGCATATTCTTTAAGTTTTTCCTTAAAACCTTCACCCTCTCCACCCCCCACGACCCGCCCGTCCTCTTAAACACGAACCTTAGAATTTCCAAATGGTGCTCTTCATGGAAATTGGTGATGAAGAGGACTATTGTCGCCACGCGACGCCAGAGGCTGATATAACAATACTTCCGCAATTTTCACTCTTTCATGACATCCAGAATATTTTGCTTGTAGTTTCGTTTCAGGAAGGTTTTAAGAAAAAACTTAAGGAATATTAGTATATGCAACCATCCTCAACTTAAGGATGTCCTTAAGGGGAAATTTAAGAACATACTCAAGGAAATCCTCAAATCTTTCCTTGAGGATGCTTTATGCAACCGGGCCTTCAAAACCGGGCCGGCCAAGGCCTTCATTAATCATCGGGATCTCCTGCGACGAATCTGAGTGTCTAGGCCTGTTACTTTCACATCGCAGACAGGTTGGTGACCTCTCAATATTCTACCACATCCGTTTTTGTTTTTTCATCCTCTGCCCTCTTTTGGGTCCCTCCCAGGTTTCTGCAGGGCACACACAATCTGTGGAACCAACTTTCTCTCACCTGTGGAACCAACTTCCCCAGTCTGTCCAGTCCCATTCTTCCATCCAGGGCTTCATACTCATGATCCCATTCTTCCCTCCAAGTCCTACTCAGGTCAACCTCCATCCATACTCATGATCTATTTTACCCCAAATGACCCCATTCCCAAACATTCCCTCTTTCCAGGTTATTGTGATTCTCCACTTTCTCCCTCAACTCTTTTCAATTGTTAGTTGTCGGTTGGTTTGTTCCTTTTCTGTTTCATCCCCACCGTCCCCTTCCTCTTCTTGCTGGGTTTATTTCAGCTTGTGTGCACCTTGTTTGTCCCCATGTGTCCTTCTCCCCCTCCTCTTGATCTAACTCTCACGTTTACACTGCTGTTGGTGTTTTCCCCTTTCCATTTTGTTCCCTTCCATTCTGCTCTAGCTCTTCCATGAGCCTCAACCATTTTATAACTACATGGTATTCATGGAATACTTGCTCTGCACAGTCAACTCGGTGCGAGCCAACTCTTCTGTTTATGAAAGGTTTTTTTCTGGGGATCACAGCGATTTCATATCAGGGGGCCTCCCAGGTGATCACGGGGATTTCATATCAGGGGGCCTCCCAGGGGATCACGGGGGCTCCCAGGTGATCATGGGGATTTCATATCAGGGGGCCTCCCAGGTGATCACGGGGATTTCATATCAGGGGGCCTCCCAGGTGATCACGGGGATTTCATATCAGGGGGCCTCCCAGGGGATCATGGGGGCTCCCATGTGATCATGGGGATTTCATATCAGGGGGCCTCCCAGGTGATCACGGGGATTTCATATCAGGGGGCCTCCCAGGTGATCACGGGGATTTCATATCAGGGGGCCTCCCAGGTGATCACGGGTATTTCATATCAGGGGGCCTCCCAGGTGATCACGGGGATTTCATATCAGGGGGCCTCCCAGGTGATCACGGGGATTTCATATCAGGGGGCCTCCCAGGTGATCACGGGGATTTCATATCAGGGGGCCTCCCAGGTGATCACGGGGATTTCATATCAGGGGGCCTCCCAGGTGATCACGGGGATTTCATATCAGGGGGCCTCCCAGGTGATCACGGGGATTTCATATCAGGGGGCCTCCCAGGTGATCATGGGGATTTCATATCAGGGGGCCTCCCAGGTGATCACGGGGATTTCATATCAGGGGGCCTCCCAGGTGATCACGGGGATTTCATATCAGGGGGCCTCCCAGGTGATCACGGGGATTTCATATCAGGGGGCCTCCCAGGTGATCACGGGGATTTCATATCAGGAGGCCTCCCAGGTGATCATGGGGATTTCATATCAGGGGGCCTCCCAGGTGATCACGGGGATTTCATATCAGGGGGCCTCCCAGGTGATCATGGGGATTTCATATCAGGGGGCCTCCCAGGTGATCACGGGATATTTCATATCAGGGGGCCTCCCAGGTGATCACGGGGATTTCATATCAGGGGGCCTCCCAGGTGATCACGACGATTTCATATCAGGGGGGCTCCCAGGTGGGGACCCAAAATCAGCAGCGATCAGCAGAACGACAACCTCAAGAGATGACCGCCAGCCCACTCAGGGCTATTTATTTTATATGTAGGGAAATAAGGACTATTTGCATTGTTCAGCATTTGTAACAATCATATATATTTGGGTTTTCAAGGCAGCCAAATATGTTTCTGTGCTTGCACTCAGTTGTGGATATCGAACAGCACCCAGAATCATTCGCATGGTTCGGTGTCCTTATTAAAGTTCGAAGTTGGCCATAACTTCACAGCAGCCACATGAGGCTTCACTAACGATGAAACAACACAAAAGAAGATCAGATCTGATCATTCTCATTTGAATACTTCTGTGTTGACAGATTCTTGGTGTGATTTACGAACAGATCTCAGTTAGGTTCCTGGTAAAATTCCACCTCATCAGCAATGCCAGGAGACTAATTTGCTTGTTATATCCAATGTGCTTGTTTGCAACACTGTCATCCAATTCTCAGTTCAACTCATCTTGGCTAAACACACATTTGTTGGTTTTTATGTCCATACGAGGTTTTTAGACGTATGTGGTTTTTACCACTCGTATGTGGTTTTTAGACGTCTTCATTCGGTTATTTTCACAAAACTAGGACGTGCCCGTACGTGGGTGCCCGTTCCTTGCCAAAAAAAAAAAAAAAATAAAATTTGTGTAGGGGTGTGTGTGTGTAAACATCCTAGGGCGTGCCCGTACGTGGGTGCAAAAAAACATGCGTGCAAACAACAACAACAAAAAAAAACTTTGAAACCACGTGGCAGTAACGACCACAGAACCCCCCTCCCTCTATTTACATGAATGGTTTGGTCCATTCGCAACGACCACAGAACCCCCCCCTCTATTTACATGAATGGTTTGGTCCATTCGCAAAGCCAAAGCGAACGACCACAGAACCCCCCCCTCTATTTACATGAATGGTTTGGTCCATTCGCAAAGCCAAAGCGAACGACCACAGAACACCCCCCCCCTCTATTTACATGAATGGTTTGGTCCATTCGCAAAGCCAAAGCGAACGGCGAACGGCTAAATCGCCATAGCTCGGTAAGTACTTGTCCGATTAATTTCAAACCTTGAAAAGGCACATCCTCGGGTCCCCAGCAATATACCTGGCAAGTTTCAAGTATATCGGACCGGTAGTTGTCGAGAAACAGCGGTCACAGACAAACAAACGTACAAACGTACAAACGTACAGAGATTACTGGAATTATAGATAGATGGAAGATTTTTGAAGAATATTGGTTGTTCTTGTGCGTTATTCTGTCTGTTTGTCTGTATATCTGTATGTCAGTCGCTTACAGGTCACAATTCTAAACCGATCTTCATGAAACTTCACCAAGTTGTAGAGGTCGTCACAATTGAGAAGCCTATTGATTTTGAGGTCAAAAGTCAAATGTCATCTGAAATTTCTAAAATCGCCATTTTAAATCCGATTGACTTGGAAATTGAACAGCATTTGCATATTGAGTCACTAAATAGGGAAACCAACTATTTTTGAAGTCAAAGGTCAACTCAAGGTCAAACTTCCAAAATCATCAATTTTCATCCTATTGACCCGAACTTTGATCAAGATCGTTAATTTTGATCTTGATGAAATGGACAATTTGATAGATCAATTACAACCTTTTTTTCGGGGGTTGGGGGGTGAGGGGTGGATTTTGCAAGTATCGTGCTCTGCATGACGTCTTCTTGTTTGTTCGTTTGTCTATCTCTGTGGACAGGATGTCTCAAAAAGAAGTTGTGGTCGGATTTGGACGAAATTTGGTGAAGATTCGAATCCAGATCCCGATCAGAGAATTTTTAAGTGATTCTTCACCATTGAGAGATCGGATGAAAAGCGATATATAACATTATATTTCAAAAAGTCGTGGACGAGTCATAACAAAACTTGGTGTATGAGTTGGGTAGGTGACAAGAACAAGGTGATTACATTTTGTTTCATGTCGGATCCAGATCTCACCTATCAGTAGATACAAAACGTAAACTGTTCAGCCTGGCGGAGGTACGTTCTCTCTATCAAGTGCCGCTCTAGTTACTCATGTTTTATTCTGAATGAACATGGAGTTTCTCTTTCCAGTCTCCAATAATTTGAATATTAAGCGATGGAAGTGTATATTTTGCACTATAATTGTCATTTGAGTGATATCTTGTCCATACAGACCTTGACTATTGATTAAATTGAATATGTGAGTTAATTCGTATAAACAACGTGGATTTTAAGTGTATTTATGGTAACCTGACATGGATACCATACACACAGGACACCACCGAGTTATATAGCGACTTGTTCGCACATCCCCAATTCCCTCTTCTTTTTGATCTCCATAATGTGCCTCTTTATACAATACAAGGATGATGTCTTATACTTGAACTACGAATGATCTTTGCATCAGGCGAAAGAGACTGTGCAGCAAAGTTGTTTGTAAGAGTCGATAAAGATGGTCAGAGGAGCCTGCTGCTGTTTGCTCTCATGCGTCGTTAAATTGATTTTGATTTCATCCATTGCTGACTGCAACTGTTCTGTTTGATCTGCTGCAACTGGGCAACTTTCTAAGGCCTTTGAACAGTGCATTTAATTTGGAAAATATCAAAACTTTTGCTTTTATTATGTTTATCTGATTGTTATGTTCTCTCCCGTTGAGCAGAACATTCTGGGTATAAGGTGGTTAGTAATTGCAGGCAGCTCATTGGAAAGGCTTTTGTAAAGGTGAACATACTCAAATACATGCTTCAGCCCTCCCAAACACATTCCCAAGATTTTTTTACTTTTCATGAAAAATACCGTACACTGCTGTAGAACAAGGTTTCTTCTTCAATCTTCCAGCTCCGTAATACATGTAAAGTCTCACAATAAAATTACTTGGTCAAAACAAATGATCAATCACTAGAGCACAAGTAGAAACAAGAAAAAGAGCAATCAGACATTGCAAACCCTCACTAGGATGTATTTTCACTGGTTTTTAAGGCTTTTGTGTTAAAACAAATATGGCTGCCAAAACACGTGACCAATAACGTCATCATTATTATTTTTCTAAACCAATTTATTCATAGATTATGCTCAATAAATTTCATCTTGATCAGATGAAGTTTTGTACTTGTCGAATTATGACGTCATAATGGAGGACTCTATGACATCATCATTAACATATTTTATTCCCCATGGAGAGTTCTTTACGTTGAGTCATTTCTCAATTTTTCTATTCAGCGCTTTCGGAGATATAGAGGTGCAAAGTTTTTCGGTTTTTCCAAGATAGCGGCCGAAACACATGACCGATGACGTCGTCATTTTTTTTTTTCTCCACCACTTTATGCCGACATGGCGCTCAATAAATTTCATCTTGACAGGATGAAGTTTTGTACTAGTCGAATTGTGACGTCATAATGGAGGTACTTATGACATCACCATTAACATATTTTATTCCCCATGGAGAGTTTTAAACAATGAGCCATGTCTCAATTTTTTCTATTCAGCATTTTCCGAGATATAGAGGTGCAATTTTTTTCGATTTTTCCAAGATGGCGGCCGAACCACGTGACATATGACGTCATAATTATCATTAAAAATTATACAGGTGGAGTTGCACATATGGTGCAAATTTCCTGTCAATCGGACCAACGGTTGCAAAGAAAATCATATTTATTCTGTGCGGACAAACAAACAAACAGACAAACAGACAGACTCAAATGCAATACGCTCTCCTCTGGCGGGGGTAATAAGTCCAAATAGATGTTTAAAAAAAATATATATGGATGGCTCACAAGTGCAGAATTGTGAGTAACATGACGTCACAACGAAATTCAACACCATTTATCTCTAACAACACCCACTGCAGGTAGCAGCTTCATCTGTGCTGTCCCTACATGTTTTTTAATCCACCATCATTTTGTCTTCTGCCAAAGGCGGACACAGGGGACAGTAAAAGGAGCTCCGACCGACCGACTGATTGTCTGCCCATGTATGTTTGCGTACCTGATATTTCAAAACCCCATGAGCATTTCGCTTTCATATTGCAGTTATCTATTCCTCATGACATTATTTCAACCTGATTCGATCAATATGGCTGAATTATGTTGCCTTGGCAACCATGGCGGTAACTTGGCTTGTGCACGCGATATTTCAAAACCCTTGAACATTTCGCTTTCATATCACACAGATTTCATACATATTCCTCACAACACCCCAAAGGCAGTGGATCTAGAGTACCAGCTCCTTGTTTCATTTAGAATAAGTGTTTGTTGCTTCCTATTAAAATAATAACTAGAGGACTCCTTACAGAGCTCCCAGGACATATCCCGACAAGTTGAGATGATTATGTTGGAATTATACTCTGAGGATGTGGTGGCCTCCCATGTGATGCTCATGTTATGGTTACGGGTACACAATCACAATGATATCCTGATAATTCATCAATTTGTCTAACCATGAGCAGCATTAAATGATGATTATAGCAAACTACAATCCACGAAGATCATCATCGCTGGATGGCACCCGGTCGGGACGTCCCAAACTGTGACAACTGAACATTCCCTTTTGAACTGAACATTCCCCTTTGAACTGAACATTCCCTTTTGAACTGAACATTCCCTTTTGAACTGAACATTCCCTTTTGAACTGAACATTCCCTTTTGAACAGAACTATCCCTTCTGAACTGAACATTCCAAACTGAACTGAACATTCCCAACTGAACTGAACATTTCCTTTTGAACTGAACATCCCCTTTTGAACTGAACATTCCCTTTTGAACTGAACATTCCCTCTTGAACTGAACATTCCCTTTTGAACTGAACATTCCCTTTTGAACTGAACATTCCCAACTGAACTGAACATTCCCTCTTGAACTGAACATTCCCTTTTGAACTGAACATTCCCTCTTGAACTGAACATTCCCTTTTGAACTAAACATTCCCTTTTGAACTGAACATTCCCTTTTGAACTGAACATTCCCTTTTGAACTGAACATTCCCTTTTGAACTGAACATTCCCAACTGAATTGAACATTCCCTTTTGAACTGAACATTCCCTTTTGAACTGAGCATTCCCTTTTGAACTGAACATTCCCAACTGAATTGAACATTCCCTTTTGAACTGAACATTCCCTTTTGAACTGAGCATTCCCTTTTGAACTGAATATTCCCAACTAAACTGAACATTCCCTTCTGAACTGAACATTCCCAACTGAACTGAACATTCCCTTTTGAACTGAACATTCCCTTTTGAACTGAACATTCCCTTTTGAACTGAACATTCCCAACTGAACATTCCCACATTCTCTTTTCTCCAAGCAACAGCAGTCGAAATTATGCATTTGAGTTCTCCCTTAAAAACCCCTTTATCTGTACAAAACTCTGAAGTAGGATTAATGAAACCACACAGCTATATTATATTGGTCTATTCTCTATCTATATAATAATAGCGTAAGGACTCGACTTTGTTATCACTTTTACGCCGCACCCAGTGACCCGATGCCCTCGGCACTAATGGATTTACGATCTACGAACTGCGCTCTTTGTTTATCACATACAGCCATACTCGAAAAATCTGAATTAGCCGACGTTGGGGCCCAAAAGCATCCGATTAACTGCCGATACGACGCCATCTCACGACGCCATCGTATTGGCATCTGCTGGGCGAAGGCGAAGCAAGCCGTCCACTGATTGGACAGGCGAAGGCGAAAGCAAGCCGTCCACTGAGTGGACAATCCAGAGCATGCATTTGTGCCGGTGTCGGCGATCATGGTTCATATATGCACTCTTTATTCTCATCTTTCTTCCGAACTCTTACTCGGACAAGCAAATCCCCGATGCCATCCATAATGGTACACTCTATCCATACACCACATCCTCCCTTCCGTGGATGTTCCACGGGTTTCGGCGAGTTATATAATATTAGTCCATTGTCTATTATATGATATTAGTCCATTCTCCATTATATATTAGTCCATTGTATGAATGAATTAATGAATGATCGTTTTAAGGCCATTTTCCCCACTAGAGCAGGTGTTAGCCTCACAGGCCCCATGACAATCATGGTTCCTTGTTTGGGGCAATGTTTTTATGGCCGGATGCCCTTCCTGGCGCCAACCCTAAGTCGCCTCTTACGATGCGCAGGGATACAGTGTACCTATTCTAAACCGGGGTACACACCGGGATCATTCATCCCAGCAAGCTGGTACTCAATTTGCCGACCTCGGAAGGATGACAGGCTGAGTCAACCCCCCTGGTGTTAATTTAGCGATCGGACGGGATTCAAACCCAGGATCCCAGGATCCCAAGCCGGCACCCTAGCCGCTAAACCAACACCAGGGATTTTGTATATTATATGATATTAGTCCATTGTATTAAAAAAAAAAAAAAAAAACACCTTTAGAGGCCATTTTTCCCCGCAAGCGGGGGTTGGCCTTTTTCGGGGACCGTGGTTGTTGTTGTTTTTTGGTCCCCTTTTAGAAGCAATGTTTTACGGCCGGATGCCCTTCCTGCCGCCAACCCTTTTTGTCGCCTTTTTACGACAAACAGGGAATTACCAGTGAACTGGTACTCAATTTGCCGACCTCGGAAGGATGACAGGCTGAGTCAACCCCCCTGGCGTTAATTCAGCGATCGACCGGGATTCGAACCCAGGATCCTACGCTGGCACCCTAGCCGCTAGCCCAACACCATTGTATATTATATGATATTAGTCCATTGTCCATTATATGATATTAGTCCATTGTCTATTATATGATATTATTCCATTCTCCATTATATGATATTAGTCCATTGTATATTATATGATATTAGTCCATTGTCTATTATATGATATTAGTCAATTGTATATTATATGATATTAGTCCATTCTCCATTATATGATATTAGTCCATTCTCCATTATATGATATTAGTCCATTCTCTATTATATGATATTAGTCCATTGTATATTATATGATATTAGTCCATTGTATATTATATGATATGAGTCCATTCTCTATTGTATGATATGAGTCCATTCTCTATTATATAATATTAGTCCATTCTCTATTATATGATATTAGTCCATTGTATATTATATGATATGAGTCCATTGTCTATTATATGATATGAGTCCATTCTCTATTATATGATATTAGTCCATTCTTCATGATATGATATTAGTCCATTCTCTATTATTCTCTATTCTCCAATGTACAAAAGAGCGCGCACATCTGTAAGGACGAAGGACGGGAACAGTGGTGAGTTTGAGGTGAAGGTGGGAGTGCATCAGGGGTCGGTACTAAGTCCACTACTATTTGTAGCTGTGATGGAGGTGCACACACGACTCGATTGCCAGAGAGGTAGGCCACAACGCGTTGGTACAACAAGAGTCTTTATTCAGAGCTCGCACTTCAGCACTGGGCGGACTCGAGCTTAGAGCCCGCATATATGTCCCGAGGCCACGCCTTGCCCCCGGGCATGGCCGATCGGTCGAAAGGCGGGGCATGCATTTTAGTTCCCCGCCTGGACGCTCGCGCCACCCACTGGTGCGCGGAATTATTGCCCCTTGTGCCCGCCACACGCGCCCCCCCAGAATTCCCGCGCACCTGAAGGGTGAGCTTGCGGGGAAGCCGGATGACCCGGCCGAAACGCCCCCTGGCGATGTGTGCAGGGCTGGGGGGTAGCGGGACGGCAGGGCTGGGGGGTGCCGGGTGTCTGACCGCCGGGGGGTGGCCTCGACGCGGAGGCAGAGTTGCTTGCGGGGGTGGTCCAGATCGAGGTGGGCCGGCTTGAGGCGGTCCACTGAGATACGATCCGGGGCACCGCCGATGTCGACGGTGAAATATTTGTCCCCGGTCTCCAGCACGCGAAAGGGCCCGTCGTACGGGGGCCGTAGCCGTGCCCGGTGGGTGTCGTACCGGACGAAGACGTACTCTGCCGTGCGAAGCTCCGGGGCGACGTGGGAGGACGGGCAACTGTGGTGTGCCGTCGGCACCGGGGCGAACCTCCGGGCGGTCTCCTGCAGGGTGGAGCGCTGTTGCGCCGCGGACCGAGGAGCCGTGGAGTCGGGGATAAATTCGCCCGGTACCCGCAGTGGTTGCCCGAAGCCCAGCTCCGCCGAGTATGCAGGTCATCCTTGGGCGCCGTCCTGAGGCCCAGCAGGACCCAGGGCAGGGGAGCCTGTCGGCCCAGCTGCCGTCGCGGCGGCTGGCCTGGAGCGCGGCCTTCATCGCTCGCACAGGCCATTGGCCTGGGGGTGGTAGGCCGTGGTGTGGTGCAGTTGGACGCCGAGCCTTTGCGCCACCGCTCCCCAGAGCTCCGAGGTGAACTGGGGGCCGCGGTCGGACGAGATGTCCGAGGGGGCACCGAACAGGGCAACCCAAGTGGCGATGAAGGCTTGCGCCACATCAGCCGCAGACGTCGCCGCCAATGGCACGGCCTCCGGCCACCGTGTGGTGCGGTCCACCATGGTGAGGAGGTGGGTGAACCCCCGCGAGGGGGGCAGAGGTCCCACCAAGTCGACGTGGACATGGTCGAACCGACGCTCGGGCACCGTAAATGGGGCCAACGGGGCCTGGGTGTGGCGGTGGACCTTTGCGCGCTGGCATGCGAGGCATGTCCTGGCCCAGTCGCGGACGTCCTTCCTGAGGCCATGCCAGACGAACTTCGCCGCGACGAGCTTCTGGGAGGCCTTCGTGCCCGGGTGGGACAGGCCGTGGATGGCGTCGAAAACCGTGCGCTGCCAGCCAGCGGGCACGATGGGGCGAGGCTGGCCGAGGGAGACGTCGCACAGGAGGGCCGCGCCCACGACGTCGAACGGCACCTCGGTGACGCGGAGGCCCGTGACGGCGGTCCGCAAGGCCTGGACGCCGGGGTCGGCGGTCTGGTCCTCCGCCATCCGGGCATAGTCGATCCAGAGGTGGACCGCGTGCGCGACGGACCGGGAAAGGCAATCCGCCACCAGGTTGTCTTTACCCGCGACGTGACGGATGTCCGTCATGTACTCGGACACGGCAGAGAGGTGACGCTGCGGCTGTGCCGACCATGGCTCAGCGACCTTGGCCATCGCGAACACAAGGGGCTTGTGGTCGACGAAAGCCGTGAACGGGCGGCCCTCGAGCAGATGGCAGAAGTGTCGGACCGCCAGGTGGAGCCCGAGCAGCTCGCGGTCGAAGGTGCTATAGCGGCGTTCGTGCGGGCGAAGCTGCCGGCTAAAAAATGCCAGCGGCTGCCAAGCACCACTCATCCACTGCTCGTGCACCGCGCCCACCGCGTAGTCCGACGCGTCGGTGGTGAGGGCGATCGGTGCATCAGGCGCCGGGTGCGCCAGCATGGTGGCGTTGGCCAGGGCCAGCTTTGCGCCCGCAATGCCGCGGCCATCGGCTCCGACCAGGCGATGTCACCTTTGCCCGGCTTGCCCCGGAGGGCCTCGTGCAGGGGGCGGAGGAGCTGGGCGACGTGGGGCACGAAGCGGTGGCAAAAATTTACCATGCCCAGGAACTCCTGGAGCCCCTTGATCGTGCGGGGGCGCAGGAAATCCCTGACCGCCTCCACCTTGGCCGGTAAAGGGATGGCCCCGTGCCTGGTGATGCGGTGCCCCAAGAAGTCGATGGCGGCGACGCCGAAACGGCACTTTGCGGGGTTGATGATCAGGCCATGCTGGCCCAGGCGTTCGAAAAGCGTGCGGAGGTGGAGCAGGTGCTCCTCCCGGGACGCGCTCGTGACTAGGATGTCGTCCAGGTAGACATAGATGAAAGGTAAGTCACACAAGACGCTGTCCATGAGCCGTTGGAACGCCTGGGCCGCATTCTTCAACCCAAAAGGCATTCGCAGGAACTCAAAGAGGCTGAAAGGGGTGATGACGGCCGTCTTTGGGACATCGTCCGGTTGGACGGGGACCTGGTGGTAGCCCCGAATGAGGTCCACCTTGGAGAACACGGTCGTGTTCGCCAACCGGGCAGAAAAGTCCTGGATATGCGGGACCGAGTAGCGGTCGGGGGTGTTGGCATCATTGAGCCGGCGGTAGTCACCGCACGGCCGCCATCCTGCGCCGGGCTTCGGCACAATGTGCAGAGGAGAAGCCCAAGCGCTGTTGGAGCGCCGTACGATCCCCAGCCGTTCCAGCGTGGCGAACTCCGCTTTCGCCACGGCGAGCTTCGTGGGGTCGAGTCGGCGTGCCCGGGCGTAGACCGGCGGCCCGACCGTGGGGATATGGTGCTCCACCCCGTGTTTGACGCCGCTTGGCAAGCCGCTCGGTGAGCCACTCAGTGAGCTGCTCAATGAGCCGCTCAGCGAACAAGCGAGCGAGCTGAAGGTTTCGGCCTGGACGAGACGTCTGTGCTTAACGTCGACCAACAGCCCATGCGCACATAGGAAGTCCGCGCCGAGCAGGGCCATTGGCACGCTGGCGGTAACGAATGACTATTGAAAGCGCTGCCCTCCGAACCGCAGTGAGAGGCAACGCTTCCCGAATGTGCGGATGGGTGTACTGTTGGCGGCAAGCAAAGCGGGGCCCCAGCCCGCGGTTTGCTTGTTGGACGTGGAGGCAGGGAGGACGCTTACCTGCGCTCCTTTGTCGCAAAGAAAACGGTGCCCGGACAAGGTGTCCGTGATGAACAGGAGGCTGCCGGAATGGCCGACGCTCAGGGCCGCAAGTGAGCGCCGGCCAGGTCGTTTCCCGACCCGTCAAAAGAACATGGTGGGCGGCACGTTTTAGCCTTGCGGCCGAACCTGGCATGGTAGTAGCACCAGGTTTGCGGCGGTGGCGGCTGCGTCGGCCGTGCCGGCGGCGGTGGTGGTGGCGGCGGCGGTAGTGGGCGGGGCGCAGCAGCGGCCACGAGGGAAGCCGGGGGCGCTGGAGCCTCCGCACCGGGAGCCACTACGGCAGCACCGTAAACCGACCGCGTGTCGCAGGCCGCAAAAAACTTGTCGGCCTCTCCGGCCAGGGCGCGGGGTTCCGTGATGTTGGAACCGGCCAGCGCGAGGCGCACCTGTATCGGTAGCTGGCGGAGGAAAAGTGCGCGGAACAAGAAATCCGGGCGCTGGTCCCCAAGCAGAGACAGCATGAAATCCATCCGGACGGATGGTCGTGTGTCGCCGAGGACGGGAAGGTCCAGGAGGCGGTCGGCCCGTTCGATCTCTGTGAGCCTGAACGTGGCGAGGAGGAGACGTTTGAGCGCCTCGTACTTGTGGTCGCCCGGCGGGCGCCGAAGGATGGACACGCCTCGGGCGGCAGTGCCGGGCCAGAGGGCGGCGACCACGTGGTAGTACCGGGTCTCGTCCGCCGTGATGCCTCGGAGCTGAAATTGAGCTTCGGCCTGCACAAACCAAATGTCGGCTTGCGCTTCCCAAAACTCCGGGAGTTTGATTGCGACGGCGTTGGTAGCCATGGCGCGTTCGGGGGTCAGCAACGGCTGAACCAATCGGGGTCACCAGTGTGGTGCTGCGCACTCACGACTCGATTGCCAGAGAGGTAGGCCACAACGTGTTGGTACAGCAAGAGTCTTTATTCAGAGCTCGCACTTCAGCACTGGGCGGGCTCAACCTTAGAGCCCACATATATGTCCCGAGGCCACGCCTTGCCCCCGGGCATAGCCGATCGGTCGAAAGGGGGGGCATGCATTTTAGTTCCCCGCCTGGACGCTCGCTCCACCCACTGGTGCGCGGAATTATTGCCCCTTGTGCCCGCCACACCATTCTCTTTTATATATGATATGAGTCCATTGTCTATTATATGATATTATTCCATTGTATATTATATGATATGGGTCCATTGTCTATTATATGATATGAGTCCATTCTCTATTATATGATATTCGTCCATTCTCCATTACATGATATTAATCCATTGTATATTATATGATATTAGTCCATTCTCCATTATATGATATTAGTCCATTGTATATCATATGATATGAGTCCATTGTCTATTATATGATATTAATCCATTGTATATTATATGATATTAGTCCATTCTCCATTATATGATATGAGTCCATTGTCTATTATACGATATGAGTCCATTGTCTATTATATGATATGAGTCCATTCTCTATTATATGATATTATTCCATTCTCCATTATATGATATTAGTCCATTGTATATTAGATGATATTAGTCCATTGTATATTATATGATATTCGTCCATTCTCCATTATATGATATTAGTCCATTGTATATTTTATGATATTAGTCCATTGTCCATTATATGATATTAGTCCATTGTATATTTTATGATATTAGTCCATTGTCCATTATATGATATCAGTCCATTGTCTATTATATGATATGAGTCCATTGTCTATTATATGATATTAGTCCATTCTCTATTATATGATATTAGTCCATTGTATATTGTTGCGGATATGGGATTTGCATCCATCCATATCCGCTTGTAAATATTCCCCTATTTCCTCAATACTTCCCAACTATCCCCAATCCCCCATGCCCTAGTCCCATTTTCTGTAAACAACACTCTGTAGACCCGACCTCCCCCTATTTCCCCCATTAAATGTCGTGCCCAGGTTCACCGCATCTCATGTAAGACAACTATAGGACATCTTGCTAGTTATTCTTAGTCTATGTCAGTTAAGGACTCGTTTCCATTAATTCTGACCCTTCGTTGCACCAGAATGTGATTGTATGGCACCGTTAGGAAGTTTAGGACCTCCCAATACCTCCCCTCAGCTCTTCCTCACAGTTCAACAAAAACAACAACAACAACAACAACGAGCGCAGGAAGTGCGCGTCCTCACTCCGGCTTGGTTGGTAGGGGGTGTTGGGAGGGCACCAGGCCTTCCCAACGAGCCGCCATCAAACATGTGCTTGACGGGGTTACCAAATAGGGGCTCCCTGTCAGCTCCTCGTCAAGGGCGGAGCCCGGTAACCCCCGCACCCAATGGAAGCGGCGGACCGGCCCCAGTGGGGCGGAACCAACCAGCCGAGGGCGTGTCACTCCCCGCTGAGCATGCGCGGTGAGAGGGGGGTGACGTCAGATGCGCGCTGAGCTTGAAGCAAGAAAGACGTCCCCTCCGAGCGCTGTGAGACCTCCCCGCATCTTCTGGACCGTGCTTTATCCTGTCCCCGAGCCAAGGTGCACCTTGTGCTATCGACCTACCTGTCCCTTCCTGCCATCAATCCCTGTGTAAGTCTGCCTTGTTCCGTTTGTCTGTGGTCTGTCTGGGATAAGATAAGACGGTAATTAAGTGCCCATCTCTTCTGTGTCTTTACCTCACTGCCTTGTAATCTACCCCTTTTCTCCACCACTGTAATTATACCCTCCTCCGGAGGTCTTGAGAACTGTACCCCTTGCGTCATTTCCTCTTTCCCAGTCGTCGTGTCCTTTCTATCATTGATTTGGCATAGCGCGATTTCGCCAACGTCTGGGTGAATCGGGTGAGTTGGGGAAGAATCGGGGGAACTGTTCGGTCGCGGTAATACCAACCGCTCGGTAAATAACATCTTTAACCGCGTCCGCAACAATTGGTGTCAGGAGTGGGATTCGAACCTGGGACTAAATTTATTTAGCCCAAATTTTGGACACCAATTGTGTTATTACCGCAACAATTGGTGTCTGGGAGTTAGATACGGACCCGGAGCGCGCTTAACGCGCTCAAAATTACAAGTCACCGAAATTTGATTTTGTTTTACAAAAAAAACCCGAATTTTGAAAGTCGCGCTATGGGAGATCAAGACGGCTGGGTTCCGGTAGAGGAGAGTGAGGCAGGGTCGATCCAGGACCAAATTGAGGGACATGAGGAGAGCGAAGCAGTGAGGGCGGCAGTTTCGCAAAATGGCGTCCTCGCGCACGAGGTTACGGGCGCGCAAAATGGCGCCTCGCAGATGGCTACGACGACCGCGCCCGCGACCGTAGCAGCGCCACTGGTGGATTTGAACCTTTTTTTTATACAAATGAAGGCCCTTATGGCCCAGAATAGCAAACGGTTAGAACAAAGGATGGGGTCCAATAGCGAGAAATTGAGGGAGGACATGGGGGCCAATAGCCAACGGTTAGAACAAAGGATGGGGTCCAATAGCGAGAAATTGAGGGAGGACATGGGGGCCCAGATCGGAGGGTTAGGGAGTAGAATAGAGGGATTAGGAAACAAATTTGAGGGATTAGACAATAGATTAGGGGAAATACAGGAGGGGTTAACGGGGATAGAAAACAGAATGGCCGCTCAAGAGAATCAAATGGAAGGGATGAAAAAGGGGTTAGAGGGGTTAGAAAACAGTATGGAAGGCAAATTGAGGGACATGAGGGACCAAGCGGAAAGGGAAGTTAAACAAATGGGGCAGCAGATAGAGGGGGTCAGAATGGGGGTAGAAACTAAATTGGATGCTCACAGGGAGGAAATGGAGCAGATGAGGGTGGCATCTGGGCAGGAGATGCAGGTGATGAAAGGGGAGATCAGAAGAGGTGTGAGTGAGGAGGTCGGGGGAGTGCGCGAGGAGGTGAGGCACTGTGAGGAACGCATGGAGAAGGAGGTGAGAAAGGGGACTGTAAAATTGCAAGGTGGTATAGAGGAGTTGACGCTGGGAGTAGAACAGCTGACAGTGGGACAAAAGGAGTTGGGGGACCAGGTAAAGAAGAACACAGCGGTAATAGAGGGTTTAAAATCGACACAGAAGGAGATGAAAAAGGACGTAGGGGTAATTAAAAAAGAGTGTCAGACGGTACATGAGGACCTGACGAGGAAAATGAACAAGGTGGTAGAGGTGATGGAGGTTAAAGAGCGGGAGGTGCGGGAGCACATAGAAAAAAATAAGGTAGAGTTAGAGGAAGAACTTAAGGGGCGCGACATACAGGACTGGTGTCGGAGATGCGACACCTGTACTGCCAAAAAGGGACCAGCACGGAGGATGAGGGCCCCCCTTCAATTACAACAGGTGGGGGCCCCCCTAGAGCGGGTGGCCATGGATATCCTAGGCCCACTACCCCGCACCCGCCTAGGTAATAAGTACATCCTCGTTGTGATGGACTACTTCACCAAGTGGCCGGAGGCCTATGCCCTCCTCAACCAAGAAGCAGGGGTGGTAGCGCAGGCCTTCGTGGAAGGATTTGTGCGCCGGCATGGGATTCCGCAGGAGTTGCACACCGACCAGGGACGAAATTTTGAGAGCAAATTGCTAAAAGATGTGTGCAGTCTCCTGTCAATTCGGAAAACAAGAACAACGCCTTTAAGACCTCAATCTGACAGGATGGTGGAAAGATTCAACCGAACTTTAATCCAACAACTGGCACTGTTCACCGCCACCCGTCAGGATGACTGGGACGAACATCTCCCTTATTTGCTCATGGCCTACCGAACCAGCCAGCACGGGGCCACCGCATGCAGTCCAGCGTTGCTTATGTATGGGCGGGAGTTACGGGCTCCCGCCGACTTGCTATGCGGTCCCGTGCCAGACACAGTGGTTAACCCGCCGAGGGAGGGGTACGCACGTCACCTAGAGGAAGGCATGGAGCTAGTCCATGCCTTCGCCCGCCGCCAACTCCATCTGGCGGGGGAAAAGATGAAGCGCAGGTACGACCACCGGAGCCAGGGGAGTCAGTACACTCCGGGGATGAAGATTTGGTTCTTCAATCCCTGGAGGAGGAAGGGTAGGTGCCCGAAACTCACCTCTCCCTGGCAAGGCCCGGGGGTCGTCCTGTCGCAAGTCTGTGACGTGGTAGTAAAAATCAAAATGGGGCCACGAGCCCTCCCTCGGATCGTCCACGCCGACCGGATAAGGCCTTACACCGGCGAGCAGGCGCCCCCGTGGATTGCCTCGGATTTAGATGCCGAGGCGGGACCCAGTACCTCTGAATAAGGGGGGCTTATTAGTGCCAGAGGACTGGGGGATTGATGAGCGATGGGCCCGGTGGGTAAGGGTGGCATCCCTGCCACCCTTCCCATGATGGGGGCAAATGCGCTATAGATTATGGGGTGTATGGCAGTGAAAACTAGCCCGGGTGGGTTAGGTTATATTGATAGGGACTAGAGGTGACTATGGGTGACAAGATTTAAGTAAGAGACTTGGTACCTGTAGTGGGGACGTAGTAGCTTAGTGTTTGATAATGACGGGGGAGCGCTGAGTGTAAGGGAAGACGGAGGAGCGCGAGTTTTAGAAGGGAGTAGACAGAGCAGATGATGCAGTATGAATGGAAGTGCTGGTGAGCAGCTTCAAATGAGGCATCGGTGAGGCAATGCTCCGAGGTGTGTGTGAGTGTACAAGTGATGAATGAGAGAGCATTGCGGATGAGTGTCATGGTGAGTAGTGAGTGTTGTGGATCAGCGCGAATGCGCTTGGGGGAGAGAAGGGTGCAGGCGGCACCAAGTATGAGAGCACAGGTGTGCAAGTACAGGTGTGTGAAATATATGGAGCAGAGAATGAGTGGTGTGGAGAGAGTTGGAGTAAGTGGTACGGAGTGGTGTGCATGGTGCGAAGGTGTGGATGGGGGAAGAGTGGACCCCTTTCACGAGTACCCGGGGCGGGTAGTGTAAGTGTTAGGTAGAGGGTATAGGTAAATTGTGGTTGGATATTGGCATCTGTGGTGCGAGGTGAAAGAATGGTATTTGGATGGGTGCATTAGTGTTGTGGAAATGGCTGGGTGTGTAGCCTGTTAGTGTGTGTAGTTGGTTTGGGCACTCCACCACTGTGAGGATGTCGGCCAGGTGAGGCTACAGGTGGGCTCTGGGAGCCGGTAGTTGTGGATGGGGCCCAAGGATCCAGAGGACGGACCCGGGTAGCCCAGTGCCAGAGGGCACCAAGGGGTGACAGAGCCAGGAGGGGCCTTCCCCAGTAGATAGGTTAGGTTAAGGAGCAGGTAAGCTCGGGTGGCAACTGCAGTGGTGGAGGTGTGCAGGTGGGTAGACCTGCTGGGAGAGCTACACGCCCCAGCCCAGAAATTGTGCAAGGGCACCGGGAGATGAATCGGGGGAGTGAGACCCCAAATTGAGAAGCACCACAGTTTGGTCAATGGGAATTGGTTTTTAGAACCCATAGTGTAAGTTGGCCAATGGATTGGCAGGGAAAGACCCCGGGTAATGTAAAGTTGTTAAAGTCATTTAGGAAATAGTTAGGATTGATGAGCCTGTTGCACCATACGCAGCCGCTTACCTGAGGTGATGCTGATGACTCCACACCTGTGTTTTCTTTGTTTTGTGTTGCAGGAAAGGAGAATTGCTGTTTGGATTTGTGAGACGCATCACGACGTGGATGAGACATTGGGGTGATTCCATCTCTCCCTCCTTAGGAGGGACTGATGATGAATTGGTGATGGCAGATTTTGATGTTGAGTTGGAGATGGCAGATTTTGATGTTGAGTTGGAGATGGCAGATTTTGATGAGAGTTGGAAATGGCAAATTTGATTGGTTAGGAGGGAGAGAAGACGAATTTGGTTTATGGGAGGAACGGGGAAGACAGTAGGGACGTTTGTTGATGTGTAAAGTAGATGTTTATGGGTAGTGTTGTGTTTTGTGGATACAGTAAGGGGTAAGGGAGGGGTAATGTAGGTTACTGGTGGGGGGGGGGGGGGCGTACGGTAGGAACGTACCTGTCTCACCTGGTTCCCATGTGCCCCCAGTGTGCATTACCTTGTATTGCATGCACTTTTGCGCCCTTACCACCTTACTCACTTGTCTTCTTTTGTCTCCCACCTCCGAGGATCTGGCTTTGGGGCAGAGAGAGAGGAGAGAGAGGTGCTGGCTCCGCAGTTGTGGGCCTGTACTTCCGCTGCTTGCTGCCTGGATCGATACACCATATGGACCGCAATTTTTGTGGCCGCCCACAATGGACCGCAGTTCTTTTGCGGTCAAGCACCACCCGTGGATGGACCTCTGGGTCAACGTGGCACCTATGCCATACAGGTGAACCACTTTTAGTTGGCCCCCCTGACGGCCACAATTCAGAAATGGACGCGGTTGGTGCCTTTCTTTATTTCTAAAGAAGTCAGAAGGCCAAGTGCACTCCATGAAGGCAAGACCAGCGGCAGAACATCGGCCGGCTGCGACACCACCGGTGACCATGGACACTTAATTGTGCATTTTTATGAACACTTTATTGGTGCACCAGATGGTGCTGACTGTGCGTAATGGGGTGGTGCTTTTGGTGCTTGGACGGGGTGCTCTGCACATTATTAAAGGCCGTAGGGCCACAGGGCACTCGTGGGTTGGTGTATCGATGCTGGCATGCGTGCTCTCCCTATGCATAACATCTGCATGTGTTCCTCAAAGAACAGGTCCTGGATCGTAGTGTAAATATCAGTGTTGTATAAATAATGCTCCCTACCAGCTGTATGTTTAGTTTGAGGATGCTTTCCGCGATTCGGTTATCCTGTGGGTGTGTTTCTGTTAGGAGAAGGGTGCAACGTCGCAGGGGGACATATTTACTCATTTGTGAGCATCTGCAAAACTGTCGCACTCAGGGTTGAGTTAATAGTAGAGGGAACTACATCTGAGTGCCACACTAAAGTAGGTAAAAATTTCTCGGGTCGGGAGGCCCGAGGTAGAGAAGGGTGCAGTGTTGCGGATATGGGATTTGCATCCATCCATATCCGCTTGTAAATATTCCCCTATTTCCTCAATACTTCCCAACTATCCCCAATCCCCCATTCCCTAGTCCCATTTTCTGTAAACAACACTCTGTAGACCCGACCTCCCCCTATTTCCCCCATTAAATGTCGTGCCCAGGTTCACCGCATCTCATGTAAGACAACTATAGGACATCTTGCTAGTTATTCTTAGTCTATGTCAGTTAAGGACTCGTTTCCATTAATTCTGACCCTTCGTTGCACCAGAATGTGATTGTATGGCACCGTTAGGAAGTTTAGGACCTCCCAATACCTCCCCGCAGCTCTTCCTCACAGTTCAACAACAACAACAACAACAACAACAACGAGCGCAGGAAGTGCGCGTCCTCACTCCGGCTTGGTTGGTAGGGGGTGTTGGGAGGGCACCAGGCCTTCCCAACGAGCCGCCATCAAACATGTGCTCGACGGGGTTACCAAATAGGGGCTCCCTGTCAGCTCCTCGTCAAGGGCTTAGCCCGGTAACCCCCGCACCCAATGGAAGCGGCGGACCGGCCCCAGTGGGGCGGAACCAACCAGCCGAGGGCGTGTCACTCCCCGCTGAGCATGTGCGGTGAGAGGGGGGTGACGTCAGATGCGCGCTGAGCTTGAAGCAAGAAAGACGTCCCCTCCGAGCGCTGTGAGACCTCCCCGCATCTTCTGGACTGTGCTTTATCCTGTCCCCGAGCCAAGGTGCACCTTGTGCTATCGACCTACCTGTCCCTTCCTGCCATCAATCCCTGTGTAAGTCTGCCTTGTTCCGTTTGTCTGTGGTCTGTCTGGGATAAGATAAGACGGTAATTAAGTGCCCATCTCTTCTGTGTCTTTACCTCACTGCCTTGTAATCTACCCCTTTTCTCCACCACTGTAATTATACCCTCCTCCGGAGGTCTTGAGAACTGTACCCCTTGCGTCGTTTCCTCTTTCCCAGTCGTCGTGTCCTTTCTATCATTGATTTGGCATAGCGCGATTTGGCCAACGTCTGGGTGAATCGGGTGAGTTGGGGAAGAATCGGGGGAACTGTTCGGTCGCGGTAATACCAACCGCTCGGTAAATAACATCTTTAACCGCGTCCGCAACAATATTATATGATATGAGTCCATTCTCCATTATATGATATCAGTCCATTGTCTATTATATGATATGAGTCCATTGTACATTATATGATATTAGTCCATTCTCTATTATATGGTATTAGTCCATTCTCTATTATATGATATTAGTCCATTGTATATTTTATGATATGAGTCCATTCTCCATTATATGATATCAGTCCATTGTATATGATATGAGTCCATTGTCTATTATATGATATGAGTCCATTCTCTGTTATATGATATGAGTCCATTCTCTATTACATGATATTAGTCCATTCTCCATTATATGATATTAGTCCATTGTATATTATATGATATTGGTCCATTCTCTATAATTATAATATGAGTCCATTGTCTATTATATGATATGAGTCCATTCTCTATTATATGATATGAGTCCATTCTCTATTACATGATGTTAGTCCATTCTCCATTATATGATATTAGTCGATTGTATATTATATGATATGAGTCCATTCTCTATTACATGATATTAGTCCATTCTCTATTATATGATATGAGTCCATTCTCTATTACATGATATGAGTCCATTGTATATTATATGATGTGAGTCCATTCTCTATTACATGATATTAGTCCATTCTCTATTATATGATATTAGTCCATTCTCTATTATATGATATGAGTCCATTCTCTATTATATGGTATTAGTCCATTCTCCATTATATGATATTAGTCCATTGTATATTATATGATATTAGTCCATTCTCTATTATATGATATTAGTCCATTCTCCATTATATGATATTAGTCCATTGTATATTATATGATATTAGTCCATTGTCTATTATATAATATTAGTCCATTCTCCATTATATGATATTAGTCCATTGTATATTATATGATATTTATCCCTGGTGTTGGGCTAGCGGCTAGGGTGCCGGCTTTAGGATCCTAGGATCCTGGGTTCGAATCCCGGTCAATCGCTGATTTAACGCCAGGGGGGTTGACTCAGCCTGATCATCCTTCCGAGGTCGGCAATTTGAGTACCAGTTCACTGGTAATTCCCTGCTTGTCGTTAAAGGCGGCAAAAAGGGTTGGCGTCAGGAAGGGCATCCGGCCGTAAAACATTGCTTCAAAAAGGGGACCGAAAAAACAACAACAACCACAGTTCCCGAAAAAGGCCAACCCCCGCTTGCGGGGAAAAATGGCCTCTAAAGGTGGTTTTTTTTTTTTTTGTATATTATATGATATTAGTCCATTGTATATTATATGATATTAGTCCATTCTCCATTATATGACATTAGTCCATTGTATATTATATGATATTAGTCCATTCTCCATTATATGATATTAGTCCATTGTCTATTATATGATATTAGTCCATTGTATATTATATGATATTAGTCCATTGTATATTATATGATATTAATTAGTCCATTGTATATTATATGATATTAGTCCATTGTATATGATATGAGTCCATTGTATATTATATTATATGAGTCCATTGTCTATTGTATGATCACAGAATCACTGAAGTTATTGAAATTAGTTTGTCTCTGAAATTAGATTTTGAGAAAGGATGGATGTCCGACTCCCAAATCCAGCAGGATGCATCAGCTATTCCAATCATGTATTGAACACACTTACAATCCTCTCCACCGTTGAATATGTCTGTGTGCATACCTGATGCTTCCCTAGGTATGCAGAACACTCTGTGAACCCTTACAAATTACAAACACCTCATTTGGTGAGTATGAAGCAAACGTTTGGGTCATTTTTCGCCCACTGATTGTACAATTCATGCGCGAGAAGATTGTACATCATGAACCAGGGCCAAACATCGATGCACAGCTCACCTATACGGTTGAGACGATCCACAGCGACCTGTTCGAAGGCATGACGCATCATGGGGTATTCCTCCAGTACTTCATTAAAGTTCTCCACAGAGAGTGAGTAGAGTCGGCAGTAAGTGTCGGCCCGAACACTCGCCGTGCGACGACCACGTGTCAGCAGGCAGATTTCTACAGACAAGGTACATGTCAGGTGTGTGCTACTCAAATATATCAATCACCAACAGGGTGAGTGTCAAAAGTTGGAAACAAAAAAACATGCTGCACTCACAAGGTGAGTATTACCGTGCACATTGCTGTATGAGACAGTTATGCTGGACAAGGTGAGTATATTTATCTATTGAACAGTGCACCTTGCTGTATGAGACAGTTATGCTGGACAAGGTGAGTATATTATCTATTGAACTGTGCACCTTTCTGTATGAGACAGTTATGCTGGACAAGGTGAGTATATTGTCGTGCGACTCCGGTTAACACCAGAAGGTCGCGGATAGGCCTAAACGGTTTTATTGGAGGCGACGACTGTAATGAAATTGTGTCAAAGTTGAACCCAGGTGTTATGCTGTCTCCAACCACTGAGAGGCTTCTATAAGAATGCAGACGAACATCGCTCCGAGGACATTCCTGTGACATTTATTCGGTGTGATAGTGTATACTCGAATGGTGCGTATATCTGGACGTTCCAGGCTTGCTTGCACTAATTGCTAATTGATTGCTACTTCCATGATTACGGAATACTGATACAAAGCCTGATGATTTCTTACAGGTGTTGCAAGAGATCGAAACTGAATTAAACCTACTATTGGGAAAATGTTGTAGATCTTGATTTCTTACAACAATTAATTCAGTTTCCTCTCTTCGTCCCGAACGAGTACGACATGGCTCATAAGCTGATCCAAGTTCCAGTCTTCGGCGCGGACCCCCAGGTGACGGATGCTCACACATTGGCTGAAGATCTTGGCCAATCAATTCAATTCCCAGGAGGAAATCACTACTGACACGAAGCTCGCAGTGCTGCAATCCAAGGTGCACCATACTGTGTATATGTCCATTGAACAGTGTGCGACGTACGATGCTGCTGTGGCCGAGCTGAAACGTATCTACATTAAAAAGCGAAGCGTGGTCTACTCCAGACATTTGCTCGCATCTCGTCGACAACAGCCCACGGAGACCTTAGACCAATTTGCTCAAGACCTCCGACGACTACTGAAGGACAGTACCCCATGCGGTACGCACCCATGAACAAGTCTGTGATGACCTTGTCCGCGATGCTTTTGTCTCAGGTTTAAGATCACCGGTCGTCAGACAAAGACTACTTGAAGAACCCGACTTGACCCTAGACTAGACGAAGCCCTTCGGTTATCTCACGTGTACACCGAAGCGCAGGAACAATCCGACGCGTATGAATGCCCATACGTCACTGCGGGGATATCCCGACAGACACGACCGGAGAGAGCTACTGCCGAGCTCGAGGATGCAGCACCTGCACCTCCGCCAGAATCGGGGACAACGGACACTCTCGAGGATCCCGATCCGGGTTTGACGGCGGCAGCTGCTGCTGGACCCAAGCCAGGAAGTAACGTTAAGTGCTATATCTGCGGGAACCGGAACCATCTCAGGTCAGTTTATCCGGCTAAGGAAGCGGTGTCATTTGTGTGCAAAGACGGGTCACTTTGCAAAAGTTTGTCGAGTGTCGCGGGGCCGGCGAGCGAGCTCGACGCTGAATGTGCTTATCTCCGCGCCCGCAGTACGAACGGCGCCCGGCGCGCCTCACCCGACCTTGATTGGGATCGCCCCTCTCCGTGGGCCCCGAGCTGAGAACTCGACCTTGATGAGACTCGCCGCGCTGACTAAACAATTCGCTCAATCACTTCGGTACATGGTGTGGAAGTGTAACTCAGTGTAACTTATTGGTTGGAACTGGTAACGAATCAAGGTACGAGCAGGTGGTCGTAAGAATGTCAAGAATGCATCTCGCCCTGTCGAAGCTGGGAGTCCTGTTGTGTAGCTTTAGCACGACCCCGGGCTAACACACATTCCCAAGCCCGTACTATTGTCTTTCATATGGATGCAAAGAGGATGAAGCAAATTCCCAGCAGGGAGGAGAGCGAGCTGGTGCCAGGGAGGCGACTGAGTAAGCAGCGGAGAAGGGATTACGATTTCAGCGCACAGAGGATTAAATGAAGTGTGCCGATATAAACAGAAGGGACTTTGAGCCAAGAGAACACTCATCCTCAGAAGCCCTGCCCGACGGAATGAACGCGTACCACGAGTTCGGCGCTGCAGCCGAACAAGAAGGACTATGCGGATAGAGTTACCTGATCCATTGAGTTAACGGTAGTTATTACTATTTGAAACTAGTTAATAAAGTTGTGATCTTTTGTAAAACCTGTTTCCGACCATTGGCGTCTTGAGTCTCACCCACCACTTCCCTGACAATGGCACGACCGTCCTTGACAGGAATTCTTCCGACGCCCAGCCAACTTCCGGGATTGGCCACCCGATCGGCGAACGCTGGCTTCTAAACTCCGCCCGTGGCACGAGCGCCCTCCGAAGGCGGCACGATCGACCTACAATCTACTTTGACTACACGAAAGGCGAACGCTGGCTTCGAAATTCCACGCGTGGCACAAGCGCCCTCTGGAGGCGGCACGATCGACCTACGATCTACTTTGACTTCACGAAAGCTGGGATCCTCACGCGTGGCACGAGCGCCCTCTGGAGGCGGCATAACTGGCCTACATGCAATTTCAACGGCACAAAAGACATTAGCTGGCGTCGGATCCACACGCGAGGCTCGAGCGCCTCGGCTCGATGATTCAACATCTACAGGGCCACCTGGCCTGTCCCGCGCAATTATCCCACTCATGATTGAAGGAATTTTTGCAAATGCTTTAATTGACATGGGATCCACTGATAGTTATGTTGATTTTCGACTTGTACAGAAACATGGATGGCCGATTCTTGGGACAAGACGCAGAATCTTCATGGCTTCTCAAGGGCTATGGCTTAGCACCAAGGGGGGATGTCGACTGAAGCTTGTAATTAAGGGTCGAATGTTTCCGGATGTGCATTTAATGGTCTTACCAGCATTATGTGCAGACGTTTTGTTCGGACATGATTTTCTCCAGCGACATGGGCGCTTGAAAATGGAATTTGGAGGTACTGATACTCTTGCTGTGTGTGCTCTTGCAGGGATGGAAATTGAGCCACTGTCGCTGTTTCCCAATATGACCACAGACTGTACACCTGTTGCGGTTAAATCGCGACGCTACTCACGGGCTGACACGCAATTCATTGCGGAAGAGACTGCGCAGCTACTAAAGGAAGGTATCATAGAACCTAGTCGGTCGCCTTGGCGGGCCCAAGTTCTGGTGGTACGAACCGAATCACATCGCAAACGCATGGTAATCGACTATTCGCAGACGATTAATCGGTTTACCCAATTGGATGCCTACCCACTCCCGGGAATGGACTCCCTGGTTCGACAGGTGGCACAGTACTCGGTCGAAAGCACTCTCGATCTACGTAGTGCATATCATCAGATCCCCATCTCTGCAGAAGATCGCATCTATACTGCGTTTGAATCAGGCAAGAGGTTGTACCAGTTCACCCGGCTACCTTTCGGGGTCACGAATGCGGTTCATGTTTTCAAAGGGCGATGGACGACCTCATCGCGAAGGAGAACTTAACCGATGTCTTTGTCTATCTGGATAATCTCACGGTTTGCGGGTATGACAAAGACCATCATGATGCTAATCTGAAGCGCTTCCTCAAGGTCGCGCACAGGTATCGCTTGACTATGAATGAGGCTAAATGTCGCTACTCTGCTCGCACGATAGATCTCCTGGGGTACACCGTGACCCATGGCTCTGTCGTTCCGGACAAGGAGCGACTGCGACCCTTGCTCGACATGGCTCCACCCTGCGATCGTGCTTCATTGAAGCGTGCTCTCGGGCTGTTTGCTCATTATTCCAAGTGGGTTCAAAAAATTTTCGTGAAGCTCCGCCCCCTTGTGGATTGCGATGCGTTCCCCATGAGTCTCGCTGCCAAGGCCGCTTTTCATGGCCTTAAGTCCGACTTTGCTGACGCCGGTGTCGACGATTGACGAAAATAAATCCTTTGTTTTGGAAAGCGACGCATCGGATCATGCGATAGCTGCGACACTCTTTCAGGGGGGGGGGGGGGGGGTTGCCCTGTGGCCTTCTTTTCAAGGACTCTCTCCTCCGCGGAACGGAGACATCTGTCTGTCAAAAAGGAGGCATATGCCATCGTCGAGTCGATTAGGGGTTGGCATCCCTATTTGCTCGGACGATGTTTCCAAATTATCACAGATCAGCAAAGCGTTGCATTTATGTATGACACTCAGCATGCTCAACGTATTAAGAATGAGAAAATCACTCGCTGGCGGATCGAGCTCGCCGATCTCTACACAATCAAATATCGCCCAGGGCGGGATAACCTTGTTGCCGATGCTTTATCGCGGCTGGGGATGTGTGCGAGCCTCACCTCTTTTGAGGACCTGCGCGTTCTTCATGACACCTTGTGCCATCCCGGCGTGACGCGTTTCGCTCATTACGTGCACAGTCGTAACTTGCCCTATTCCGTTGAGGATATTCGTCAGCTCTGTTGCACTTGTTCCGTATGCGCTGAACTCAAACCTCGCTTCTACAATGCTCCTATGGGAACACTGGTCCAAGCCACGAGGCAGTGGGAGAGATTGGCTATGGATTTCAAAGGACCACTGCCGGCGTCACCGGCTTCGAGTAATTCTCGTTATCTACTCATGATCGTTGATGAGTTCTGTCGATTCCCTTTTGCTTTCCCGTGTGGAGATATGTCTGCTGCTACGGTTATCCAGTGCCTGCAGAACTTGTTTTCTATGTTTGGGAATCCGGCCTATGTGCATACCGATTGAGGCACGGTGTTCTTGTCCCAAGATGTGAGGAACTTCTTGCTCCAGCATAATGTCGCTTCTAGCTATACTACTCCGTATAGGCCACAGGTGAATAGACAGGTCGAACGCTTTAATGGCATTATGTGGAGGGCTGTTACTCTGAGTCTTAAGTCCCGCGGCCGAGGACTAGACGAATGGGCTTGGTCACTACCCGGGGCATTAAACTCGATCAGGACTTTATTGTGTACTGCTACCAACCAAACTCCCCACGAACGGATGTTTCGTTACCCGAGGTGTTCGGGTAGTACCTGACCTTTACCGGGTTGGCTTGTTGAGCCGGGACCGGCTTTTCTCAAACGTGCAGTTCGCATGAGTAAATATGACCCACTGGTGGATAAGGTGCAGGTTCTCCAAGCTAACCCCGAGCATGCTCGTGTGTTGTTGCCCAATGGACGCAAGTCGACGGTCTCAGTACGCCACCTGGCCCCATGCGGGGAAGTTGACGAACCAGCTTACGATTCCATTGATCCGCCCGTTGATGCGCCTATGGAGTATCTGCCGGCATCCTCACCGCTAAATGCACCCGATCCTGCTGGCCCTGTGGGGCCACCGCCGTCACCCGATTTAGGCGGCTACTCTGATGCAGGGGACTCCGGTCTTGGGGATGTAGTACCCGTTAGTTACCGGACCCGCGCCGGGAGAGAGATTCGCCGCCCCGACCGCTATGGTTGCGACTGACTGACATGGACTGGCAACTGCTGCTCACTGATATTACTCTGCTACTATGTGCTGCTAGCTTGTTTCTGCCTTAGTGGAAGTGTAGTTTTAACGGTGGGGAGAATGTAATGAAATTGTGTCTAAGTTGAACCCAGGTGTTATGCTGTCTCCAACCACTGAGAGGCTTCTATAAGAACGCGGACGAACATCGCTCCGAGACATTCCTGTGACATTTATTCGGTGTGATAGTGTATACTCGAATGGTGCGTATATCTAGATGTTCCAGGCTTGCTTGCACTAATTGCTAATTGATTGCTACTTCCATGATTACGGAATACTGATACAAAGCCTGATGATTTCTTACAGGTGTTGCAAGAGATCGAAACTGAATTAAACCTACTATTGGGAAAATGTTGTAGATCTTGATTTCTTACAACAATTAATTCAGTTTCCTCTCTTCGTCCCGAACGAGTACGACATGGCTCATAAGCTGATCCAAGTTCCAGTCTTCGGCGCGGACCCCCAGGCGACGGATGCTCACACATTGGCTGAAGATCTTGGCCAATCAATTCAATTCCCAGGAGGAAATCACTACTGACACGAAGCTCGCAGTGCTGCAATCCAAGGTGCACCATACTGTGTATATGTCCATTGAACAGTGTGCGACGTACGATGCTGCTGTGGCCGAGCTGAAACGTATCTACATTAAAAAGCGAAGCGTGGTCTACTCCAGACATTTGCTCGCATCTCGTCGACAACAGCCCACGGAGACCTGAGACCAATTTGCTCAAGACCTCCGACGACTACTGAAGGACAGTACCCCATGCGGTACGCACCCATGAACAAGTCTGTGATGACCTTGTCCGCGATGCTTTTGTCTCAGGTTTAAGATCACCGGTCGTCAGACAAAGACTACTTGAAGAACCCGACTTGACCCTAGACTAGACGAAGCCCTTCGGTTATCTCACGTGTACACCGAAGCGCAGGAACAATCCGACGCGTATGAATGCCCATACGTCACTGCGGGGATATCCCGACAGACACGACCGGAGAGAGCTACTGCCGAGCTCGAGGATGCAGCACCTGCACCTCCGCCAGAATCGGGGACAACGGACACTCTCGAGGATCCCGATCCGGGTTTGACGGCGGCAGCTGCTGCTGGACCCAAGCCAGGAAGTAACGTTAAGTGCTATATCTGCGGGAACCGGAACCATCTCAGGTCAGTTTATCCGGCTAAGGAAGCGGTGTCATTTGTGTGCAAAGACGGGTCACTTTGCAAAAGTTTGTCGAGTGTCGCGGGGCCGGCGAGCGAGCTCGACGCTGAATGTGCTTATCTCCGCGCCCGCAGTACGAACGGCGCCCGGCGCGCCTCGCCCGACCTTGATTGGGATCGCCCCTCTCCGTGGGCCCCGAGCTGAGAGCTCGACCTTGATGAGACTCGCCGCGCTGACTAAACAATTCGCTCAATCACTTCGGTACATGGTGTGGAAGTGTAACTCAGTGTAACTTATTGGTTGGAACTGGTAACGAATCAAGGTACGAGCAGGTGGTCGTAAGAATGTGAAGAATGCATCTCGCCCTGTCGAAGCTGGGAGTCCTGTTGTGTAGCTTTAGCACGACCCCGGGCTAACACACATTCCCAAGCCCGTACTATTGTCTTTCATATGGATGCAAAGAGGATGAAGCAAATTCCCAGCAGGGAGGAGAGCGAGCTGGTGCCAGGGAGGCGACTGAGTAAGCAGCGGAGAAGGGATTACGATTTCAGCGCACAGAGGATTAAATGAAGTGTGCCGATATAAACAGAAGGGACTTTGAGCCAAGAGAACACTCATCCTCAGAAGCCCTGCCCGACGGAATGAACGCGTACCACGAGTTCGGCGCTGCAGCCGAACAAGAAGGACTATGCGGATAGAGTTACCTGATCCATTGAGTTAACGGTAGTTATTACTATTTGAAACTAGTTAATAAAGTTGTGATCTTTTGTAAAACCTGTTTCCGACCATTGGCTCTTGAGTCTCACCCACCACTTCCCTGACAATGGCACGACCGTCCTTGACAGGAATTCTTCCGACGCCCAGCCAACTTCCGGGATTGGCCACCCGATCGGCGAACGCTGGCTTCTAAACTCCGCCCGTGGCACGAGCGCCCTCCGAAGGCAGCACGATCGACCTACAATCTACTTTGACTACACGAAAGGCGAACGCTGGCTTCGAAATTCCACGCGTGGCACAAGCGCCCTCTGGAGGCGGCACGATCGACCTACGATCTACTTTGACTTCACGAAAGCTGGGATCCTCACGCGTGGCACGAGCGCCCTCTGGAGGCGGCATAACTGGCCTACATGCAATTTCAACGGCACAAAAGACATTAGCTGGCGTCGGATCCACACGCGAGGCTCGAGCGCCTCCGCTCGATGATTCAACATCTACAGGGCCACCTGGCCTGTCCCGCGCAATTATCCCACTCATGATTGAAGGAATTTTTGCAAATGCTTTAATTGACATGGGATCCACTGATAGTTATGTTGATTTTCGACTTGTACAGAAACATGGATGGCCGATTCTTGGGACAAGACGCAGAATCTTCATGGCTTCTCAAGGGCTATGGCTTAGCACCAAGGGGGGATGTCGACTGAAGCTTGTAATTAAGGGTCGAATGTTTCCGGATGTGCATTTAATGGTCTTACCAGCATTATGTGCAGACGTTTTGTTCGGACATGATTTTCTCCAGCGACATGGGCGCTTGAAAATGGAATTTGGAGGTACTGATACTCTTGCTGTGTGTGCTCTTGCAGGGATGGAAATTGAGCCACTGTCGCTGTTTCCCAATATGACCACAGACTGTACACCTGTTGCGGTTAAATCGCGACGCTACTCACGGGCTGACACGCAATTCATTGCGGAAGAGACTGCGCAGCTACTAAAGGAAGGTATCATAGAACCTAGTCGGTCGCCTTGGCGGGCCCAAGTTCTGGTGGTACGAACCGAATCACATCGCAA
Source organism: Myxine glutinosa (assembly GCF_964187855.1). Taxonomy (NCBI): domain Eukaryota; kingdom Metazoa; phylum Chordata; class Myxini; order Myxiniformes; family Myxinidae; genus Myxine; species Myxine glutinosa. Next base: position 136,558,846 of record NC_136262.1, on the reverse strand, counting down.
ACGCATGGTAATCGACTATTCGCAGACGATTAATCGGTTTACCCAATTGGATGCCTACCCACTCCCGGGAATGGACTCCCTGGTTCGACAGGTGGCACAGTACTCGGTCGAAAGCACTCTCGATCTACGTAGTGCATATCATCAGATCCCCATCTCTGCAGAAGATCGCATCTATACTGCGTTTGAATCAGGCAAGAGGTTGTACCAGTTCACCCGGCTACCTTTCGGGGTCACGAATGCGGTTCATCTATCTATAATTCCAGTAATCTCTGTTTGTACGTTTGTACGTTTGTCTGTGACCGCTGTTTCTCGACAACCACGGGTCCGATATACTTTTAACTTGCCAGGTATATTGCTGGGGACCCGAGGATGTGCCTTTTCAAGGTTTCATATTAATCGGACAATTACTTACCGAGCTATGTCCAAAAAACGATTCAACCAATCAGAGAGCAGCGAACTATCGCGTGTGCCGAACGTGGCGGACACACTCTGCCTCGGATGGCACATTTGAGAGCGTATTCATTTATTTCACGTTTGCAAACTATGTTGGCGTTAAACTATGTTTTAAAACTAATAAAAACGAATTTGCGATTCATTCGCTTTCCTGCGCGTTTGTGCACGCGATGGCGATTTCTTTACCAAACTCCGGAAGCCGTTCGCTTTGGACCAAACCATTTCATGTAAATAGAGGGGGGGGGATATAATTTTAGATATAGATATAGTACGGGCAATGCCCTAGTGTTTTCAAAGGGCGATGGACGACCTCATCGCGAAGGAGAACTTAACCGATGTCTTTGTCTATCTGGATAATCTCACGGTTTGCGGGTATGACAAAGACCATCATGATGCTAATCTGAAGCGCTTCCTCAAGGTCGCGCACAGGTATCGCTTGACTATGAATGAGGCTAAATGTCGCTACTCTGCTCGCACGATAGATCTCCTGGGGTACACCGTGACCCATGGCTCTGTCGTTCCGGACAAGGAGCGACTGCGACCCTTGCTCGACATGGCTCCACCCTGCGATCGTGCTTCATTGAAGCGTGCTCTCGGGCTGTTTGCTCATTATTCCAAGTGGGTTCAAAAAAATTTCGTGAAGCTCCGCCCCCTTGTGGATTGCGATGCGTTCCCCATGAGTCTCGCTGCCAAGGCCGCTTTTCATGGCCTTAAGTCCGACTTTGCTGACGCCGGTGTCGACGATTGACGAAAATAAATCCTTTGTTTTGGAAAGCGACGCATCGGATCATGCGATAGCTGCGACACTCTTTCAGGGGGGGGGGGGGGGGGGGGTTGCCCTGTGGCCTTCTTTTCAAGGACTCTCTCCTCCGCGGAACGGAGACATCTGTCTGTCAAAAAGGAGGCATATGCCATCGTCGAGTCGATTAGGGGTTGGCATCCCTATTTGCTCGGACGATGTTTCCAAATTATCACAGATCAGCAAAGCGTTGCATTTATGTATGACACTCAGCATGCTCAACGTATTAAGAATGAGAAAATCACTCGCTGGTGGATCGAGCTCGCCGATTTCTGCTACACAATCAAATATCGCCCAGGGCGGGATAACCTTGTTGCCGATGCTTTATCGCGGCTGGGGATGTGTGCGAGCCTCACCTCTTTTGAGGACCTGCGCGTTCTTCATGACACCTTGTGCCATCCCGGCGTGACGCGTTTCACTCATTACGTGCACAGTCGTAACTTGCCCTATTCCGTTGAGGATATTCGTCAGCTCTGTTGCACTTGTTCCGTATGCGCTGAACTCAAACCTCGCTTCTACAATGCTCCTATGGGAACACTGGTCCAAGCCACGAGGCAGTGGGAGAGATTGGCTATGGATTTCAAAGGACCACTGCCGGCGTCACCGGCTTCGAGTAATTCTCGTTATCTACTCATGATCGTTGATGAGTTCTGTCGATTCCCTTTTGCTTTCCCGTGTGGAGATATGTCTGCTGCTACGGTTATCCAGTGCCTGCAGAACTTGTTTTCTATGTTTGGGAATCCGGCCTATGTGCATACCGATTGAGGCACAGTGTTCTTGTCCCAAGATGTGAGGAACTTCTTGCTCCAGCATAATGTCGCTTCTAGCTATACTAGTCCGTATAGGCCACAGGTGAATAGACAGGTCGAACGCTTTAATGGCATTATGTGGAGGGCTGTTACTCTGAGTCTTAAGTCCCGCGGCCGAGGACTAGACAAATGGGCTTGGTCACTACCCGGGGCATTAAACTCGATCAGGACTTTATTGTGTACTGCTACCAACCAAACTCCCCACGAACGGATGTTTCGTTACCCGAGGTGTTCGGGTAGTACCTGACCTTTACCGGGTTGGCTTGTTGAGCCGGGACCGGCTTTTCTCAAACGTGCAGTTCGCATGAGTAAATATGACCCGCTGGTGGATAAGGTACAGGTTCTCCAAGCTAACCCCGAGCATGCTCGTGTGTTGTTGCCCAATGGACGCAAGTCGACGGTCTCAGTACGCCACCTGGCCCCATGCGGGGAAGTTGACGAACCAGCTTACGATTCCATTGATCCGCCCGTTGATGCGCCTATGGAGTATCTGCCGGCATCCTCACCGCTAAATGCACCCGATCCTGCTGGCCCTGTGGGCCACCGCCGTCACCCGATTTAGGCGGCTACTCTGATGCAGGGGACTCCGGTCTTGGGGATGTAGTACCCGTTAGTTACCGGACCCGCGCCGGGAGAGAGATTCGCCGCCCCGACCGCTATGGTTGCGACTGACTGACATGGACTGGCAACTGCTGCTCACTGATATTACTCTGCTACTATGTGCTGCTAGCTTGTTTCTGCCTTAGTGGAAGTGTAGTTTTAACGGTGGGGAGAATGTAATGAAATTGTGTCTAAGTTGAACCCAGGTGTTATGCTGTCTCCAACCACTGAGAGGCTTCTATAAGAACGCGGACGAACATCGCTCCGAGACATTCCTGTGACATTTATTCGGTGTGATAGTGTATACTCGAATGGTGCATATATCTAGATGTTCCAGGCTTGCTTGCACTAATTGCTAATTGATTGCTGCTTCCATGATTACGGAATACTGATACAAAGCCTGATGATTTCTTCCAGGTGTTGCCAGAGATCGAAACTGAATTAAACCTACTATTGGGACAATGTTGTAGATCTTGATTTCTTACAACAACGACCAAACACGGATTCGGCTATAAAACGCGGAGGAAGAAGGAAAATGGAAGGCTGCAGTAAAAGCTCTTACCTTGGTGAAACGACGGCAGCTTCGATCCTGCAGGGAAATTAATTCAAACGAACGACCAAAGTAAAATGTACAAAAATAGAGATTTATTCCACGGAACCCGATACAAAGAACGCGACGGTAATAAAATAAACGAAATCTGGATCCCACGCACCAGACCTCAAATACAAACGAGGGACAATAATCACCAAAAGAAAAACGTTCGTTATGTTTGGGGGAAATGGGTAATGGCCTTATCTGGTCCTGTCGTCTTGTCTTTGGCTGCCGTCCAACACGGCTCCATTCGGCCCCGATGCACCCACGAGGTCCCTCACTCCAGCACCACAGCACTGAGCACCGCTCCAAGCACAAGCACCACTCCAAGCACCATGAGGTCCCACAGCACGAAAAGCACCGCGCGTCCAACGCAGGCTAGCGGCTCCAAGCGAGGTCGATCTTCACACACGATCGGCTTGCCACGTCCCAGTCAGCTCTCCCGAAGCAAACGTGCAAGAAGCAAGCGAACTCCACTCGGGCTATGACTCAACTCAACTCGGGCTGCGCAAGACGAAGCGCCGGACGTCCAAACGGGCTAACCGCGCAAACAAGAGCATGAACAGCAAGAGCCGCAAGAGCCGCCAGACTGCAAGCAAGCACTGCCAGACGCAAGAGGACCAGAGAGAAAATGGTGTTCGGCGCTCCCTTAAATAACTTTCCTGCGGTGGTGATGTCAGCCCTGGCGCGCCACCCAATCAGTGCCCTCCACTGACTCGCCGGCTGGAGGTCCGCGCCTACCGCGCTGCCCCAACACTCGTTCCCTGTTCCGTGGTCATAGCGCGTGACAGTCGATGTGGTTAGGCCTGTCGGAGGTGTAAGTGGTGGTGGCCATCATCAGCGGTGTCCTGGCCTGGTTTCCTTGCCTGTTCGTCTTTCAAAGTCATGTCAGGGAAGGGAATTATTTAGTGTTGTAATAAAGATCCCACCGAAGTGTCTACAGGTGTGCATTGCCAAAAGGGACAAAGGTTTAGCTACCAGGTGTGACACACAGGGGCGCTACTCTTTAATCCCTACGCTACTTATCACTCGAACATCCTGGTATGCTCACAGGTATACTCTTAACCGACAAAACGCCTACACATGAAACTTATTACAAGGTAGATTCCTTACCGCGACAAGCGAAGCACGCCACCTATTCAGATCTAGCTGGATCTACATATCACTACCCCACCCGACATAACAATATTATCTATTGAACCGTGCACCTTGCTGTATGAGGCAGTTATGCTGGACAAGGTGAGTATATTATCTATTGAACTGTGCACCTTGCTGAATGAGACAGTTATGCTGGACAAGGTGAGTATTTTATCTATTGAACTGTGCACCTTGCTGTATGAGACAGTTATGCTGGACAAGGTGAGTATATTATCTATTGAACTGTGCACCTTGCTGTATGAGACAGTTATGCTGGACAAGGTGAGTATTACCATGCACCTTGCTGTATGAGACAGTTATGCTGGACGAGGTGAGTATATTATCTATTGAACAGTGCACCTTGCTGTATGAGACAGTTATGCTGGACAAGGTGAGTATAATATCTATTGAACTGTGCACCTTGCTGTATTAGACATTTATGCTGGACAAGGTGAGTATATTATCTATTGAACTGTGCACCTTGCTGGATGAGACAGTTATGCTGGACAAGGTGAGTATTACCGTGCACCTTGCTGTATGAGACAGTTATGCTGGACGAGGTGAGTATATTATCTATTGAACAGTGCACCTTGCTGTATGAGACAGTTATGCTGGACAAGGTGAGTATATTATCTATTGAACTGTGCACCTTGCTGTATGAGACAGTTATGCTGGACAAGGTGAGTATATTATCCACTTAACTGTGCACCTTGCTGCATGAGACAGTTATGCTGGACAAGGTGAGTATATTATTATTGAACCGTGCACCTTGCTGTATGAGACAGTTATGCTGGACGAGGTGAGTATTACGGTGCACCTTGCTGAATGAGACAGTTATGCTGGACAAGGTGAGTATATTATCTATTGAACTGTGCACCTTGCTGTATGAGACAGTTATGCTGGACAATGTGAGTATATTATCTATTGAACCATGCACCTTGCTGTATGAGACAGTTATGCTGGACAAGCTGAGTATATTATCGATTGAACTGTGCACCTTGCTGTATGAGACAGTTATGCTGGACAACGTGAGTATATTATCGATTGAACCGTGCACCTTGCTGTACGAGACAGTGATGCTGGACAAGGTGAGTATATTATCTATTGAACCGTGCACCTTGATGTATGAGACAGTTATGGTGGAGAAGGTGAGTATATTATCTATTGAACCGTGCACCTTGCTGTATGAGACAGTTATGCTGGAGAAGGTGAGTATATTATCTATTGAACTGTGCACCTTGCTGTATGAGACAGTTATGCTGGACAAGGTGAGTATATTATCTATTGAACCGTGCACCTTTTTTGCATACTGAATCGAGGCTCGTGAAAGAGCTAACATTAACTTCACAAACAAATCAACCAGACAAACAAAATATATAAAAAGAGGGAGCGGAAGACAAGATGGGGAGAGAAGGGGAAGCACACAAACACAACATTTGAGAGCAGGGAGATGTGTGGGAGGGAGAGGGCTTGGGGGGAGGAGGCGTGGGAAGGGGGGGGGGTGGGAGAAGTATAAAACACAAGGACACCAAGGACTTCCAGGACAGAAGTTGGTATTTCAAAAAAGTGGAATTGGGGTGAAATTAGCAGGGGTAGAAAAGATCAAGGTTTTTGATGGGGGAAGATAAGAGATGGTGGTGAACAGCTGTTTTAAAGACCTGGAGGGTGGAGTGGAATTGAAGAGAGTGAGGGAGTTTGTTCCAGAGGTGGGAGAAAAGAGGAACAAAGGAGTGAAGGTGAGCAGAGAGTCTTGATTTTGGCAGTTTAACCATAAGAGGGTTGCAGGCAGATCTTGTGCGACCTGTAGGAATATTTGCGGGACAGAGCCCAGAGAGAGCTGGGGGGGGGGGGGGCAAGGCCAGAGAGGAGTCGGTAGAAGACGGAAAGACCACCAACCTGCCTGCGATGAGTGAGTGAGAGGCCCTTGGAGTTAGCTTCATCGCGGGAGATTCCAATGATTCTGAATGCTTTGGTTTCAACAGCGTGAAGACGAGCTAGGTGTGAGGCAGGAGCACCAGCCCAGAGGGGAGAGCAGTATTCCATTGAGCTGCGGATGAAAGCCTTGTATGTGGTGAGGAGCTCAGGTGTGCCAAGGAAGGACTTCGCACGACGGAGGATGCCCAGTCGGCGACTGGCTTTGGAGGCCAGATTTGAAATGTGGTTTTCCCAGGAAAGATCATGGCAGATAGTGAGACCCAAAAGCTTGAGTGACAGAACTTCTTGGAGAGGATTATTCAGTAAGTGGATGGGAGGGTTGTCCAGTCGTACTTTTTGGAGAGACATCGTAAGAGTGTGAGATTTGTCAGGAATGAAAGACATGTTCCACTTTTTTGCCCAGTCTGTGATTTTGTCAAGGTCTGCAGAGAGTGAGGAGGCTGCAGACTGCCGATCTGAGGGATGAAGAATGGAGTGACAGACAGCAGAGTCATCAGCAAAGAGATAGAGAGGATTTTCAAGAGAGTCAGAGAGATCATTGATGAAGACCAGAAAAAGCACAGGGCCCAGAACACTGCCTTGGGGAACTCCAGCCTGAACAGGAAGAGGAGATGAGAGAAACCCATTCAGGGCCACACGTTGACTACGACTAGAGAGGAAGTCCGCCAGCCATGCGTGGAGATTTCCATGGATACCAAAAGAGGAGGGTTTGGTGAGCAGAGCGAGGTGCCAGACCATATCGAAGGCACGTGATATGTCAAGGGAGACAGCTCTAATTTCCTGTTTGGCATTGAGGACCTCCATCCATTGTTGAGAAAGCAGAAGCAGCATGTCCAGAGTAGAGTGACTAGGTCTGAAACCAAATTGATGATCAGAGATCAAGCCATTGGAGAAGAGGAAAGATTTCATATCTGAAGCATTGATGGATTCCATGACTTTGCTGATAATTGGGAGAAGGCTGATTGGTCTGTAGTTGCTGGGATCTGTTTTTGCACCTTTTTTGTGCAAAGCGGTGATGTTGGCAGATTTCCAAGCAGATGGCAGATGACCTTGAGCAAAAGAGAGGGTGAAGAGAACAGAGAGAGGGAGTGAAAGAGCGGAAGAACAGGATTTTAGGACCCATGGGCTGATACCGTCAGGTCCAGTTGCAGAATCAGAGTCGAGGGTTGACAGAAACTTTTCCACCTTGTCAGGAGGAAAGGACACAGAGTCCAGGAGCAGCTGGGTACGACTGGGTACGGTGGGTGCAGAGAGGGATGGGTTTGGGACACAAGATTTAGAGGCAAACACAGAGTTGAGGCATTCAGCTTTTTCACGTGCGGAGTCAGCCGTGTGGCCGTTTGAGGTGAGGGAGGGGATGGAGGGGGAACAAACACCAGAAACAGATTTGACCAGACGCCACCAGGATTTGGAAGAGGGAGACAGATAAGAGAGTTCGGTCCTGAGAACAGAGAGATATTGTTTCCTGGCTCTCCTGAGGGTGGACACACACTTGTTTCGGGCTTTGTGAAAGGAAATGAGATTTCCTTCCGTTGGATTTGCTTTCCAGGAGACGAAAGCAAGTTGTTTCTGGGCAATAGCCTCACCACAAGATTCCGTGTACCATGGACGGGAAGGAAGGGTATGACAACTGAAGACGAGATGTGATAAATCTGTGCATGAGAGAGAGCAATTTACTTTAGAAGAATTCCCAGGATGAGATGATGTCAGAGGCAGTAGAGATGGGAGACCAGTCCAGATGATTGATGGCTGCTTGAAGACCGTGCCAGTTGGCCTGAGTGAAATGCCAGACTCGTCGACGCTGAGGAGGCTCTCTGAGAATGGTCAGAGAGATGTCCACTTTAACAAGCACATGATCAGATGAGCCGATTGGAGCAGAAGAAGAGCAGCAGACATTTTCAGGGAAGTTAGTCATAACCAAGTCCAGAAGAGAAGATGCTCCGTTGACTGAGATCCGGGTCGGGAAATTGACAGATTGTGTCAGTCCCACTGAGTCACAGAAGTCCTTTGCTGAAGAGCCATGGCTGGTGAGAGAGGTACCCACACCCAGCCAACTGGCATGATGACAATTGAAATCACCACATATGAGGAAGAGATAGTTTGGGATGGGTAGATAGAAGTTGGTCCATATTATCAGACAGCGAGATGTAGATGGAGTCATCACTGTTTGGTGGACGGTACAACACACATATGAACAAAAGGTGGGAGCGAAGTGGAAGCCATAGCCAAAGGTATTCCTGGGGGTGAGGTGGAGAGAGGGCAGTGCAGGGCGAGTGAGGAAGAGAGTTTTTTTATAAAGATAGCAACCCCACCTCCAGGACGAGGCTCAGGTCTATCATACCGGAGGAGGGAGTAACCTGGGAGAGATACCAAGGAATCAGAGACATCATGAAGGAGGAACGTTTCTGTTAAGCAGATCACGTCTGGTTTGTCAGAAGCAACCTGTATGGAGAGATCAGTCAAGTTTGAGCGAAGGCCCCGGATGTTTGAGGTCCATACTGTTAAAGAAGAGGAAGGGGAAGCATCGGATACAGAACAGGGGGGGGGGGGGGGAGCGGTAGGGTAAGATGTGGAAGAGGAGGAAGAGGTAGGGAGAGCTGTTGAAGGTGTGTCAGAGATTTCAGAATAGCTTGGAGAAAGGGAAGAATGGGGCGGACAAAAGGTTTGATGGTGATTGGGTGAGGCGCAGTGAGGTGTTATTTGAGGAGGGGGAAGAGTGAGGCAGAAGGTTGAGGGAGATGAAGGTGAAAGTTGGAAGGGGGAAGAAGCGGGGAGGACGCTTTGAGGAGGAGGGGTGAGAGGGGAGTCTAGGAGGGGAGGAGCGAGGGAGAGTCTCGGAGGGGAGGGGTGTGGGGGCAGTTTAGGAGGGAAGGGGCAAGGGGGGAGATTTGAAAGGGAGGGGTGATGGGGGGGTTTTGGAGGGGAGGGGTGATGGGGAAGTTTTGGAGGGAAGGGGTGATGGGGAAGATTCGGAGGGAGGGACAAGGGGGAAGATTTGAAAGGGATGGGTGATGGGGAAGGTTTGGAGGGGAGGGGTAAGGGGGAATATTTGAAAGAGATGGGTGATGGGGAAGATTTGGAGGGGAGGGGCAAAGGGGTAGATTTGGAGGGGAGGGGTGATGGGGAAGTTTTGAAGGGGAGGGGTGATGGGGAAGTTTTGGAGGGAAGGGGTGATGGGGAAGTTTTGGAGGGAAGGGGTGATGGGGAAGATTTGGAGGGGAGGGGTGAGATTGTATTTTGAAAAGTGTACGATTAATGGGAAACGAAAATTTATTGCAAAATGAGTTTCTTGAGACCTTCGAGTCAAAAATACATTTGAGGACGCTGAAGGAGGGGTGGAGTGCTGGAGAGTTTAGGGAATGTATGAAAGAGGCACTGTAAGAGATGGATTTTTTTTTTGGAATGAATAGATTTGGTGAGCAAGTCGAAAGCATCCTTTTATAGAAGAAGAAGAAGAAAAAGGTGTTGTAGTATACGACAGAATACAGTTCTTCAGGGGTCAGTTTAAACATTTTTTAACAACGTGATCACGTGATCACGAACAACGTGGTCGAAGAACGAACGAACAAATAAGAACGAACAAACGGATAAGAACAGAGAAGAAAATATTATTATTATTTTTTTTTTTTGGAGTTGAGATTTTAAAACAAGGAAGTATGGGGAGAAAAGACCGGGTAAAACAGAGACCGAAAGTAATTGCAGCGCTATCGAAGAACCGCTGAGACAAAAACAAAGCCTCAAGCCAAGGTCGGACACGGTAGCCTACTACACTCGGCCTCAGAATACGCGACACGAACTAACCGACGATTCTGTACACAGGTATGAAAAAGCAACACCGAGAATCCTATTAAAGACACACCAAATAGGTACACACACCGAAAGAAAGATACAGTTTCGACAAAAACACAATTGTGACAAATTACTTAACTTCGAAAGCGTGCGCGCATGGACAGCTTTGAAGAGACGTGACCTCCAATCTTGCGCATGCGCAGACCATACCTTGCTGTATGAGACAGTTATGCTGGACAAGGTGAGTATATTATCTATTGAACCGTGCACCTTGATGTATGAGACAGTTATGGTGGAGAAGGTGAGTATATTATCTATTGAACTGTGCACCTTACTGTATGAGACAGTTATGCTGGACAAGGTGAGTATATTATCTATTGAACCGTGCACCTTGATGTATGAGACAGTTATGCTGGAATGTTTCCTACGATGTGTATGAAATACACTCATTGGAGCTAAAATAGGTTTTCCTAAAAATATTCTATTAATTAAAATAATTGTGGCATTAATTTCAGGGTAATGAGCATTATGCTCAATCTGTGCAAGAAACGACGACTTTGACTATGGTACAGGGTCAAAGGTCAAATACAGGAAGTCGAGAGCCGAATTAGGAGGCAATCCTCCCTCACATTCTCAAACACTTTACAACAGTTTCTCGGTTTGTAAATAATCTCCAGCCAATAAAGATTCATGACACAAACGTAAACTAAAGAAATCGTGGGGACTGTGCTACAGGACATTAAGTCACAGGTATATCTGGGGGGCAAAGGTAGTTGTTGGCCTGATACTTCCCCCAACATCTCCCAAAAAGAAATAAATTAAAAATAGGAAAATTTGGGAAAAAGAAGAGGAAGATAGGTAATCAAGCCTGATTCATTCCACACGATTGTGAATGTCACAAGACACCAAGATTATTTACTCAATTGGAAACTGTCCTGCCCTGGGTTCAAAATAATGTGGAATCATTTGCTGTGTACCTGTGTTCTTCAACATGAAGTCTGTTTCTAACAATCTACTGAAAGTGTATAAACTGAGTACCAACACCACAATATGTACAAAATAACTTAGTACCAACACCACGATATGCACAAAATAACTTAGTACCAACACCACGATATGTACAAAATAACTTAGGACCAATACCACGATATGTACACACTAACTTAGTACCAATACCACGATATGTACACACTAACTTAGTACCAATACCACGATATGTACAAAATAACTTAGTACCAATACCTCGACATGTACAAAATAACTTAGTACCAATACCACGATATGTACACACTAACTTAGTACCAATACCACGATATGTACACACTAACTTAGTACCAATACCACAATATGCACAAAATAACTTAATACCAAAACTACGATATGTACAAAATAACTTAGTACCAACACCACAACAACACAACAACAACATGCATTTTAAGGCCATTTTCCCTGCTAGAGCGGGGGTTAGCCTTGCGGTCCCCATGACAATCTTCTCCATTTTGTCCTATTTTCTGCATCTCTCCTTATTAACCCCCTTGCCCGCATTTCTTCTTCCACCATCTTTAGCCAAGTCTTTCTCGGTCTTCCCCGTCTTCTACTTCCTTCTACATTCATTTCCATCACTCTTCTCAACCAGTCACTTTCATCCTTCCTCAACACATGACCAAACCATCTCAACCTGTTCCTCAGGCATGAAGCTGGAAGGTGTGAAAACACCTTTCACACCTTCCAGCATCAATCACAGGCTCTATTCCCATCATCTTTCGCAATTCATCATTTGTCTTTCTCTCTCTCAACGATACTCCGCACATCCATCGAACCATTCGCATTTCCACCCTTTCCAACCTTCGTTGCTGCTCTGCGTTCATTACCCATGTCTCGCTCCCATAAATCATAACACTTCTCACACATGCAGCATACACCTTTCCCTTCAGCTTCAACGACACTCCCCTCATCATCAGCACGCCACTCAATTCCCGAAACTTCTTCCATGCACATCTCACTCAAGCAACCGTTGCCGAGTCTGATCCACCTTCTCCATTCACCATGTCTCCGAGGTAGCAAAATGCTTTCACACCTTCCAGCTTCACGCCGTCTCCAAGATCCAACTCAACATTTCCTCCATCTGCAGCTCCCTCTGTGCACACCTTACATTTGAATGTAGCTACCACACTGGTTAATGACCCTCTCAGACCACTACATTTTTGATGAACCCACTCAGCGCACATTCTACACTGAATGGAGTTCACTCCGACACCCTTCCTACACACAGCACAGGGCCACTTCCAAGTTCTTTCCACCTCGCCACATGCTTTACCACTTGCCATCACCTTCGTCTTTCCGATATTCACCTTCAGACCTTTTGTCTCCATACATTCCTTCCACGTGTTCATCTTTTCCTTCAGTCTATCCATACTTTCCGCAATCAACACCAGATCATCTGCATACAACAACTCCCACGGAAAACCCTCCTTTACGTTCTGAGCCAGCACCTCCATCACAGCTACAAATAGTAGTGGACTTAGTACCGACCCCTGATGCACTCCCACCTTCACCTCAAACTCACCACTGTTCCCGTCCTTCGTCCTTACAGCTGTGCGCGCTCTTTTGTACATTGCCATCACTACTCTGATCAACCATTCCTCCACTCCTAACTTCCTCAATGCCCATGTCAATACTTTGCGTGGAACCCGATCGAATGCTTTCTCCAGATCAACAAACCCAAGAAACAACTTCTTCCTCTTCTCCATGTACTTCTCCTGCAACTGCCTCACAATGAAAAGCGCGTCTGTCGTTCCTCTTCCTGGCATGAATCCAAACTGCATTTCGTCGATCTTCACTTTCTTCCTTATCCTCCTCTCCAACACCCTTTCCAATACCTTCATTCCATGCTCCAATAACTTTATCGCTCGGTACGAGCCACACTCCAGAGGGTCACCTTTCCCCTTCTATAGAGAGACGAGGGTACTCAGTTCCCAACCACTGGAATGCGGCCTTCTTTCACCACCAGATTACAGATCTCTGTCATTCTCTTCACACCCCAACTTCCTGCTGCCTTCAACATATCTCCCACAACTGCCGTCGGCCCTCCCGCTTTTCTACCCTTCATTGCTTTTATCGCTTCCTCAACCTCCTTCTCAGTTATCTTCTCTGCCGGTCCTAAAACTGGGTTACTCTCTATGTTGCCATCCCATTCATTCTCTGTATTCAACAGCATTTCCATATATCTTTTCCATCTTCCTTTAATTCCATCTGGGTCAACAGCGATTTGTCCCACTTCATCCTTCAAGCAACCCACCCCCATCACATCACACCTCTCTTTCGCTATCTGCTTTGCAATCCTGAATACTGCTTTCTTCTAACCCTCTTCCGAATCCAAGCGTTCTCCGAACATTTTCCTACCAACACCAACGATACCACGTACCAACACCTAGATTCCTAGTCCCAACTTAGTACCAAATTTCCTCGTACCAACACCACGATATGTACAAAATAGCTTAGTACCAACACCTCGACATGTACAAAATAACTTAGTACTAATACCTCGATATGTACAAACTAACTTAGTACAAATACCTCGACATGTACAAAAGAACTTAGTACAAATACCTCGACATGTACAAAATAACTTGGTACCAACACCACGATATGTACAAAATAACTTCTTTTTTTTTTTTTTGGATACAAGATCGAGGCTCGTGAAAGAGCGAACATTAATCACACAGAAAGACAAACCGACACATAAAACATATAACATCGGGAGCGGTAGACAAGATGGGGAGAGAGGGGGGAAGGACACAAACACAACATTTGAGAGCAGGGACCGAGAGACATGGAGACATCGAGAGATCTGTGAGAAGGAGAGGGCTTTGGGGGGGGGGAGCATGGGAAGGGGATGGCATGGGAAGGGGGGGGGGGGGTGGGAGAGGTATAAAACATATGGACACTGCCAGGACTTCCAGGAAAGAAGTTGGAATTTCAAACAAGGTGGATCTGGGGTGAATTAGCGGGGGTAGAAAAGATCAAGGTTTTGGATGGGGGAAGATAAGAGATGGTGGTGAACAGCTGTTTTAAAGACCTGGAGGGAGGAGTGGGATTGAAGAGAGTGAGGGAGTTTGTTCTAGAGGCGGGAGAAAAGAGGAATGAAAGAGTGAAGGTGAGCAGAGAGCCGAGATTTCGGCAGTTTAACCATCAGAGGGTTGCTGCCAGATCTTGTGTGACCTGTAGGAATATTTGGGGGACAGAGCACAGAGAGAGCTGGGGGTGCAAGGCCGGAGAGGAGTCGGAAGAAGACAGAAAGACCACCTACCTGCCTGCGGTGAGTGAGTGAAAGGCCCTCAGAGTTAGCTTCATCGCGGGAGATTCCAATAATTCTGAAAGCTTTGGTTTCAACAGCGTGAAGCCGAGCTAGGTGTGAGGCAGGAGCACCGGCCCATAGGGGAGAACAGTATTCCATTGAGCTGCGGATGAAAGCCTTGTATGTGGTGAGGAGCTCAGGTGTGCCGAGGAAGGACTTCGCACGACGGAGGATGCCCAGTCGGCGACTGGCTTTGGAGGCCAGCTTGGAAATGTGGTTTTCCCAAGAAAGATCATGGCAGATAGTGAGACCCAAAAGCTTGAGCGACAGAACTTCTTGGAGAGGATTGTTGAGAAAGTAGATGGGAGGGTTGTCCAGTCTATCTTTTCGGAGAGACATAGTAAGAGTGTGAGATTTGTCAGGTTGAAAGACATGTTCCACTTGTTTGACCAGTCTCTGATTTTGTCCAAGTCTTCAGAGAGTGAGGAGGCTGCAGACTGCCAATCTGAGGGAAGAGGAATGGAGCGGCAGAGAGTGGAGTCATCAGCAAAGAGATAGAGAGGATTTTCCAGAGAGTCGGAGAGATCATTGATAAAGACCAGAAAAAGCACAGGGCTCAGAACACTGCCTTGGGGAACTCCAGCCTGAACAGGAAGGGGAGATGAGAGAAATCCATTCAGGGCCACACGTTGACTACGACCAGAGAGGAAGTCCGCAAGCCATGCATGGAGATTTCCATGGATACCATAGGAGGAGAGTTTGGTGAGCAGAGCTGGGTGCCAGACCGTATCGAAGGCACGTGATATGTCAAGGGAGACAGCTCTGATTTCCTGTTTGGCATTGAGGACCTCCATCCATTGTTGAGACAGCAGAAGCAGCATGTCCAGAGTAGAGTGACCTGGTCTGAAACCAAATTGATGATCAGAGATCAAGCCATTGGAGAAGAGGAAAGATTTCATATCCGAGGCAATGATGGATTCCATGACTTTGCTGATAATTGGGAGCAGGCTGATTGGTCTGTAGTTGCAAGGATCTGTTTTTGCACCTTTTTTGTGTAAAGCGGTAATGTTTGCTGATTTCCAGGATGCTGGCAGATGACCTTGTGCAAAAGAGAGGGTGAAAAGAACAGAGAGAGGGTGAGATAGAGCAGCAGAGCAGGATTTTAGGACCCGTGGGCTGATGCCGTCTGGTCCAGTTGCAGAATCAGAGTCGAGGTTAGACAAAAACTCCTCCACCTTGTCAGGAGAGAAGGATACAGAGTCCAGGAGCAGTTGGGTTCGATTGGGAAAGGTGGGAACAGAGAGAGATGGGTTTGGGACTAAAGATTTTGAGGCAAACACAGAGTTGAGGCATTCGGCTTTGTCACGTGCGATGTCAACTGTGTGGCCATTTGAGGTAAGGGAGGGGATGGAGGGGGAACAAACACCAGAAACGGATTTGACCAGACACCACCAGGATTTGGAGGAAGGAGACAGGTTTGAGAGTTCATTCTTCAGTGTGGAGAGATAGTGCTTCCTGGCACTCCTGAGGGTAGACACACACTTGTTCCGAGCTTGGTGGAAGGAACTGAGATTGCCTTCAGTTGGATTAGCCTTCCAAGAGGCAAGGCAAGTTGTTTCAGGGCAACTGCCTCACCACAAGATTCAGTGTACCATGGACGGGAGGAAGGGTAAGACAACTGAAGACGAGATGGGATAAATCTGTGCATGGGAGAGAGCAGTTTGCTTTTGAAGAATTCCCAGGAAGAATTGATGTCAGAGGCAGTGGAGATGGGAGACCAATCCAGACGATTGATGGCTGCTTGAAGACCGTCCCAGTCGGCCTGAGTGAAATGCCAGACTCGTCGATGCTGAGGAGGCTCTCTGAGAATGGCCAGAGAGATGTCCACTTTGACAAGCACATGATGAGAAGAACCGATTGGAGCAGAAGAAGAGCAGCAGACATTAGCAGGGAAGTTTGTCATAACCAAGTCTAGAAGAGAAGATATTCCATTGGCTGAGATCCGGGTTGGGAAATTGACAGATTGTGTCAATCCCAGTGAGTCACAGAAGTCCTTTGCTGAGGTGCCATGACTGGTGAGAGAGGAACCCACACCCAACCAGCTGGCATGATGACAGTTGAAGTCACCACATATGAGGAAGAGAGAGTTGGGATGAGTGGATAGAAGTTGGTCCATGTTGTCAGACAGTGAAATGTAAATGGAGTCATCACTGTTTGGAGGACGGTACAGAACACATATGAACAAAAGGTGGGAGCAGAGAGGAAGCCGTAGCCAGAGGTACTCCTGGGGGTGAGGAGGAGAGAGGGCAGTGCAAGGAGAGTGAGGAAGAGAGTTTTTGATAAAGATAGCCACCCCACCACCAGGACGAGGCTCAGGTCTATCATACCGGAGGAGGGAGTAACCAGGAAGAGATATTAAGGAATCAGAGACATCTTGAAGGAGGAAAGTCTCTGTTAAGCAGATCAAGTCTGGATTGTCAGAAGCAACCTGTATGGAGAGATCAGTCAGGTTTGAGCGAAGGCCCCGGATGTTTGAGGTCCATACCGTTAATGAAGAGAGAGGGGGAGCATTGGGTACAGGACAGGGGAGGGGAGGAGTAGGGTAAGATGAAGGATGAGAGGGGGAGGTAGGAAGAGCAGTTGATAGTGTGTCAGAGATTACAGAAGAGTTCCAAGAAAGGGAAGGATGAGGAGGATGAAAGGTTTGATGGTGAAGGGATGAGGCACAGTGAGGGGTTCTTTGAGGGGGGGCAGAGGAAAGTAGAGGTTGGGGGGGGGGGAGGAGGCAGCTTTGAGGAGGAGGAGGGAGAATTGGAGAGGAATGGTATGGGGGGAGATTTGAATGGGAGGGGTTGGGGGAGAGTTTTGAAGGGGAGGAGTGAGGGGGGAGTTTAGGAGGGGAGGGGCAAGGGGGGAGTTTAGGAATGGAGGGGCAAGGGGGTAGTTTAGGAGTGTAGGGGCAGGGGGGGGATTTGGAGGGGAGGGGCAGGGGGGGAGTTTAGGAGGGGAAGGGCAAGGAGGGAGTTCAGGAGTAGAGGGGCAAGGGGGGAGTTTAGGGGTGGAGGGGCAAGGGAGGAGTTTCGGAGTGGAGGGGCAAGGGGGGAGTTTAGGAGTGTAGGGGCAAGGGGAGAGTTTCGGAGTGTAGGTGCAAGGGGGGGGATTTGGAGGGGAGGGGCTAGAGGGGAGTTTCGAAAGTGGATGATTAATGAAAGACGAACATTGATAACAAATTGGGTTTGTTGTGATTTTCAAGTTAGCAATCCGATTCAGAACGATGGAGGAGGGGTGGAATGAATGTGAATTTAGACCATGTCGTGAGGGAGACGTATAAGAGATTGAATTTCTTTTTTTTGATGTGGAATGAGATGGAGAGGAATTTGAAAAAAGCCTTTTAAATAGGAAGAAAGACAGCGTGTTGTAATATACCATTGAATAAAACACTGAAGGGGAAAGTTTATACATATTTAAATAATATTAAAACGGAACCGAAAACAATCTTATATGCACAAAGTACCAACGGGGGGACAGCCGAGAGGGACCACCACGAGTCACGTGGACAGGGCAAAAGGTGGATGGCAAGGAGATAATGGGGGCGGGGCGAACAGCACACCTGAACAGAAAGTACAGGATGAGACAAAGCACACGTGGAGAAAGGAAAATAAATGTTTTTTTGTTTTGTTTTTTTTTGGGGGGGGGGGGGGGGGTGGTATTTTAAATAAATGTATTTAAAACGTTAGACAAAGAGTATTATGTTCGGGGTAGAAGGGGAAAAACTAAGAGCCAAGCAAAACACGATGTAGGGGACTTAAGTAAACAAGCACCGACGGAGGTACAAGGCCGCACACTCGGAGCAGAACACGATTAATTAATTACGAGTTACAGGAAATTCAAACCAAAACTAA
Organism: Myxine glutinosa; assembly: GCF_964187855.1. Classification (NCBI taxonomy): domain Eukaryota; kingdom Metazoa; phylum Chordata; class Myxini; order Myxiniformes; family Myxinidae; genus Myxine; species Myxine glutinosa. The sequence goes on along the minus strand of NC_136262.1, from coordinate 136,540,533 downwards.
CTATAAACAAACAATAACGCATGGACTATAAAATAACGAGTTGAAATTTGACAAACACACGAATGAAAAAATAACCGCTTTGGATGCCCGGAGAGAACCAGGCCTCAAGGTCGGAAGCTTCAACAACTAGGCCGCGTGGCGCGAAATACTCGACTATTTTTTACAGGTATGAAAGATTAACACCGATAATATAATCTTCCGAGGGACACGCAAAAGGTACACACACGTAAGATAAATACAGTTTCGACAAAAATACAAATGTGACAATTACTTAACTTCGAACGTGCGTGAAGATCGTGGAACAGCTTCGAAAAACCGTGACCGCCCCGACAAGATCTCGCGAGATCTCGATCTCGAACTTAGTACCAATACCTCGATATGTACAAACTAACTTAGTGCTAATACCATGATATGTACAAACTAACTTAGCACCAACACCACGATATGTACAAAATAACTCGGTACCAATCCCATGAAATGTACAAACTAACTTAGTGCTAATACCATGATATGTACAAACTAACTTAGCACCAATACCTCGATATGTACAAAATAACTTAGTACAAATACCTCGACATGTACAAAATAACTTGGTACCAACACCACGATATGTACAAAATAACTTAGTACAAATACCTCGACATGTACAAAATAACTTGGTACCAACACCACGATATGTACAAAATAACTTAGTACCAATACCTCGATATGTACAAAATAACTTGGTACCAACACCACGATATGTACAAAATAACTTAGTACCAATACCTCGATATGTACAAACTAACTTAGTGCTAATACCATGATATGTACAAACTAACTTAGCACCAACACCTCGACATGTGCAAAATAACTTAGTACCAACACCACGATATGTACAAAATAACTCGGTACCAATACCATGAAATGTACAAACTAACTTAGTGCTAATACCATGATATGTACAAACTAACTTAGCACCAATACCTCGATATGTACAAAATAACTTGGTACTAATACCTCGATATGTACAAAATAACTTAGTACCAATACCTCGATATGTACAAAATAACTTGGTACTAATACCTCGATATGTACAAACTAACTTAGTGCTAATACCACGATATGTACAAACTAACTTAGTACCAACACCACGATATGTACAAAATAACTTAGTACCAGCACCACGATATGCACAAAATAACTTTGTACCAACACCACGATATGTACAAAATAACTTAGTACCAACACCTCGATATGTACAAATCAAGGTATTAGTACCAATACCTCGATATGTACAAACTAACTTAGTGCTAATACCTCGATATGTGCAAACTAACTTAGTACCAATACCTCGATATGTACAAACTAACTTAGTACTAATACCTCGATATGTGCAAACTAACTTCGTACCAATACCTCGATATGTACAAACTAACTTAGTACCAACACCACGATATGCACAAAATAACTTAGTACCAACACCACGATATGTACAAAAAAAACTTCGTGCTGATACCACGGTATGTACAAACTAACTTAGTACTAATACCACGGTATGTACAAACTAACTTAGTACCAATACCTCGACATGTAAAAAACTAACTTAGTACCAATACCATGATATGTACAAACTAACTTAGTACTAATACCTCGATATGTACCAACTAACTTAGCACCAATACCTCGATTTGTACAAACTAACTTAGCACCAATACCTCGATATGTACAAACGAACTTAGTACCAACACCATGATATGTACAAAATAACTTTGGACCAATACCTCGATATGTACAAAATAACTTGGTATCAACACCACGATATGTACAAAATAACTTTGTACCAACACCACGATATGTACAAACTAACTTGGTACCAATACCTCATGATTACATTTTGAAAGCCGTCTATGTTAACAATACAAGATCCTCATGGCAGACACATTGAAGGGTTTCCTTCCACATCTTCCAATGAGAGCAAGCCAAGGGAGAGAGGCTGGTATTTTGACATTGACCATATGCTGTTGGGAAATTTGATTTTTAAAATGTAATTGCATACATTGATACATCAGGCAAAAGATGATGCAGTGATGTGCATTTTATTATGCTGCTTTTCTCTACAACCTCTGCAATGGAACTTTTAATATACGAGTACGTATCTACAGTCATGGCCAAAAATAATGGCACCGTTGCACTTTTTTCAAATAACTCACAATCCTCTCTAAAAAATAAGATGAAATTGACAAAAGTATTTGGACTCCATAATTCTTTATTTCACTGTTAATATTACAGAACCTTTGTTTTTGATTCAAAACTTAAAATATCCTTTTAATCAAAAAATAAAAAGAAATGGCAATGACAAAATTATTGACACCCCAGAGTTAATATTTGGTATCACAGACTTTGGTCAAAATACCTGCAGTCAATCACTTCCTATAGCCATGAATGAGCTTCCTACACCTCTCTACTGGCACTTTGTCCCACTCTTCTTGTGTAAACTGCTCCAGTTCTCCCAGATTTTAAGGGTACCTTCTCCTGACTGCTGTTTTCAGATCTCTCCACAGTTGTTTAATGGGATTTAGATCTGGACTCGTTTCTGGCCACTTCAGAACAGTCCAGCGTTTTGTCTTGAACCATTCCTGGGTGCTTTTTGAAGTGTGTTTGGGGTCATTGTTCTGCTGCACGACCCATGACCTTCGATGGAGACCCAGCTTTCTGACACAGGGTTGAACATTGCGCTCCAAAATTCCTTGGTAATCTCCTGATTTCATGACGCCATGCACACATTCAAGGTACCCAGTGCCAGAGGCAGCACAGTAACTGCAAAACATCACTGAACCTCCTCCATGTTTGATTGTAGGGAAGGTGTTCTTTTCTTTGAAGGCTTCATTTTGTTTTCTGTAAACATAGAGATGATGTGCTTTACCATAAAGCTCTAATTTGGTCTCATATGTCCACAGGACATTCTCCCAGAAGGATTTTGGCATGTTCAGGTGTGTTTTGGAAAACTTCAGTCAGGCTTTCTCAGCAGTGGTGTCCTCCTGGGTCTTCTACCTTAGAACCCCTTTCATTGAGTTGGTGACAGATGGTGCGAGTTTAAACTGTCATACCTTGTGTCTGAAGGTGAGTTTGTATCTGTTTGGGAGTTGATTGAGGTGCTTTCTCCACCATTCCAACAATCCTTCACTGCAATCTTCGATCAAGATTTATCTTCGCCACATCCAGGGAGGTTGGCTACAGTGCCATGGGCCTTAAACTTACTGATAGCATCCCGTACGGTGGACGCAGGAACATTGAGGTCTCTGGAGATCGACCTGTAGTCTTGAGATTGTCCATGCTTTGCTACAATCTTGTGTCTGACCTCCTCAGACAATTCTCTGGTTTCCTTTCTTTTCTCCATGCTCATTGCGGTACACACAGTGACACAAAACAGCAGAATGACTCCTTTTCTCCATTCAAACTGGTTGAAGGAGTGATTTTTATAATGCAAGCACCTGCACTCACCACAGGTGAGTTCAATTCCAAAGTAAAGGAGAATCACCTGCTTGAAATGTAATGATTCATAACAACTTCTAAAAGGTGCAATAATACTGTCTGGGCCATTTTTGGATTTCTTTGTGGAATAAACTAAGATTTAGTAATTTTTTCAGCTTTTTACATTTTGTTCCATGGCAAACCAAAGAAATACAAATCTCCCCTTGTTTAACCCCCTTGCCCGCATTTCTTCTTCCACCACCTTTAGCCAAGTCTTTATTGGTCTTCTACTTCCCTCTACATTCATTTCCATCACTCAACTCAACCCATCACTTTCATCCTTCCTCAACACATGACCAAACCATCTCAACCTGTTCCTCTTCACAGCATCAATCACAGGCTCTATTCCCTTATCTTTCGCAATTCATCATTTGTCTTCCTCTCTCTCAACAATACTCCGCACATCCACCGAACCATTCGCATTTCCACCCTTTCCAGCCTTCGTTGCTGCTCTACGTTCATTACCCATGTCTCGCTCCCATAAATCATAACACTTCTCACACCTGCAGCATACAACTTTCCCTTCAGCTTCAACGACACTCCCCTCCCCTCCTCGTCAGCACGCTACTCAGTTCATCAGCACGCCACTCGTCACTTCAGTCCGTATGAACACTTAAAACTTCTTCTCCGAAACCGCTTATGAAATTGCGACAAAATTTGGCACAAATGATATTTGCTGTGTTGTGACTAAAGTTTGTTCACGGCATTAAAAAAAAATTGAGGTCTAAGGGGGTCTACCGGGGTCAAAGTGGGTCCAGGTTTGACCCCCCTCAAAATAGATATTTGCTTTTTCCTCTGAAACTACACACAATATTTTGATGAAACTTCACCACAACCTTCATCACCTGTGATGTAGCAATGTTTGTTCAAGGCATTGGAAAAATTGGGGTTTGAGGAAGTACACGGAGTGGGAGGGGGTGGGGTTGTCCCCCAAAATAGGTATTTTTTTGTTTATTTGTTCAGTCTTATGATTATGTTAGTATGATTCTACATGCTGCCCTGTCTTCGAGCAACCATTGAAATTGGTTTAAAATACCCTTAGTCGGTGCAGTATACTGTTTATTCTACCAGGTGAGTGCCAGGTGTATTGCCCCTATGTTTAAGATATCCTGCTATGTATAGTTTTTGGCCCTATCTCCCAATGGTGAAGAATCACTTCTAGTATCCGGATCCGAATCCGGATATTCACCAAAATCTAATCATTTCGTCCTAGTCACATTCGCTACTTCTCTGCCAAATTTCGTCCGAATCCGTCCACAACTTTTTGAGATATTTTGTTCACAAACGGACAGACAAACGGACAGACAGGGGTGAAAACATAACCTCCATCCACCTTTGGTGGCGAAGGTAATAATTTTCTTGCTTTCCAATATCAATGTAAATGATGGTTAAGTATGGTGTGCACTTTTGCTGATAACAGGTGGAGTAACACGTGTTGATTTTTACCTTTTGAGTGATTTTATTTATATATGGTGTTGGTAAATTGGATCTATAATCACGTGGTACCAGCTTTAATGCATGTGCTCAAAATCAAGATGGCAGCGAGTGAGATAACATCAAATGTGGCGGAATGGAGAATGATCATTAAATTTGGGTCAATGAAAACCAGGCCTGCTCAAATTTACAGATGATCGACTACTCGGCATGGTTATAATTGCCTGTCAAGGACATCTGTATCAAGGAACACCTTGAGGGCAAAACCTTGACAAACGAGCCCATTATAAGATTGATGTGTGTGTCCTGCACCTGGCTATATGCACACCTGAAAGAATTCCACACGGAATGCAGACAAAAACTTCCACAACTACAACGGCACTCGGTAGAGCGCATACCTGCACCAGGCTGAACAGGTTACGTTTTGCATCCACTGATGGGCCGGATCTGGATTCCGACCTGAACCAAAATCGAATCGGCTTGTTCTCGTCACCAAACCAACTTATCCACCAAGTTTCGTCCAAATCCATCCATAATATTTGGAGATATTTTGCTCCTTTTAGTTTTTGGTCACTCAATGGTGAGGATTCAACAAAAAAAGTTTTAGTATCTGCATCTGGATCCGGATTCGAATATTCACCAAAATCGAATCGGCTTGTTCTTGTCACCAAACCAACTCATCCACCAAGTTTCGTCCGAATCCATCCATAATATTTGGAGATATTTTGCTACTTTTCGTTTTTGGTCCTATCACTCAATGGTGAAGATTCAACAAAAATGTTTTAGTATCTGCATTTGGATCCGGATTCGAATCTTCACCAAAATTGAATCGATTCTTCCTTGTCAGACACCCAACCTGCCCACCAAATTTCGTCCAAATCCGTCCATAACTTTTTGAGATATCCTGCTATGTATCATTTTGGCCATATCTCCCTCCCAATGGTGAAGAATCGCTTAAAAATTAAATAATTCTCATATCCGAATCTATATTCAGATCTTCACCAAAATCGAATCGATTCTTCCTTGTCACACACCCAACCGGTCCACCAGGTTTCGTCCGAATCCATCCATAATATTTGGAGATATTTTGCTACTTTTCGTTTTTGGTCCTATCACTCAATGGTGAGGATTCAACAAAAAAAAGTTTTAGTATCTGCATCTGGATCCGGATTCGAATATTGACCAAAATCGAATCGGCTTGTTCTTGTCACCAAACCAACTCATCCACCAAGTTTCGTCCGAATCCATCCATAATATTTGGAGATATTTTGCTACTTTTCGTTTTTGGTCCTATCACTCAATGGTGAGGATTCAACAAAAAAGTTTTAGTATCTGCATCTGGATCCGGATTCGAATCTTCACCAAACTTGAATCGATTCTTCCTTGTCAGACACCCAACCTGCCGACCAAATTTCGTCCGAATCCATCCATAATATTTGGAGATATTTTGCTACTTTTCGTTTTTGGTCCTATCACTCAATGGTGAAGATTCAACAAAAATGTTTTAGTATCTGCATTTGGATCCGGATTCGAATCTTCACCAAAATTGAATCGATTCTTCCTTGTCAGACACCCAACCTGCCCACCAAATTTCGTCCAAATCCGTCCATAACTTTTTGAGATATCCTGCTATGTATCATTTTGGCCATATCTCCCTCCCAATGGTGAAGAATCGCTTAAAAATTAAATAATTCTCATATCCGAATCTATATTCAGATCTTCACCAAAATCGAATCGATTCTTCCTTGTCACACACCCAACCGGTCCACCAGGTTTCGTCCGAATCCATCCATAATATTTGGAGATATTTTGCTACTTTTCGTTTTTGGTCCTATCACTCAATGGTGAGGATTCAACAAAAAAAGTTTTAGTATCTGCATCTGGATCCGGATTCGAATATTGACCAAAATCGAATCGGCTTGTTCTTGTCACCAAACCAACTCATCCACCAAGTTTCGTCCGAATCCATCCATAATATTTGGAGATATTTTGCTACTTTTCGTTTTTGGTCCTATCACTCAATGGTGAAGATTCAACAAAAATGTTTTAGTATCTGCATTTGGATCCGGATTCGAATCTTCACCAAAATTGAATCGATTCTTCCTTGTCAGATACCCAACCTGCCCACCAAATTTCGTCCAAATCCGTCCATAACTTTTTGAGATATCCTACTATGTATCATTTTGGCCATATCTCCCTCCCAATGGTGAAGAATCGCTTAAAAATTAAATAATTCTCATATCCGAATCTATATTCAGATCTGCACCAAAATCGAATCGATCCTTCCTTGTCACTCTCAAACCTGTCTCCTTCCTCCAAATCCTGGTGGCGTCTGGTCAAATCCGTTTCTGGTGTTTGTTCCCCCTCCATCCCCTCCCTTACCTCAAATGGCCACACAGTTGACATCGCACGTGACAAAGCCGAATGCCTCAACTCTGTGTTTGCCTCGAAATCCTTAGTCCCAAACCCATCTCTCTCTGTTCCCTCCTTTCCCAGTCGAACCCAACTGCTCCTGGACTCTGTGTCCTTCTCTCCTGACAAGGTGGAGGAGTTTTTGTCAAACCTCGACTCTGATTCTGCAACTGGACCAGACGGCATCAGCCCACGGGTCCTAAAATCCTGCTCTGCCGCTCTATCTCACCCTCTCTCTGTTCTTTTCACCCTATCTTTTGCTCAAGGTCATCTGCCAGCATCCTGGAAATCAGCTAACATTACCGCTTTACACAAAAAAGGTGCAAAAACAGATCCTTGCAACTACAGACCAATCAGCCTGCTCCCAATTATCAGCAAAGTCATGGAATCCATCATTGCTTCGGATATGAAATCTTTCCTCTTCTCCAATGGCTTGATCTCTGATCATCAATTTGGTTTCAGACCAGGTCACTCTACTCTGGACATGCTGCTTCTGCTGTCTCAACAATGGATGGAGGTCCTCAATGCCAAACAGGAAATCAGAGCTGTCTCCCTTGACATATCAAGAGCCTTTGATACGGTCTGGCACCCAGCTCTGCTCACCAAACTCTCCTCCTATGGTATCCATGGAAATCTCCATGCATGGCTTGCGGACTTCCTCTCTGGTCGTAGTCAACGTGTGGCCCTGAATGGATTTCTCTCATCTCCCCTTCCTGTTCAGGCTGGAGTTCCCCAAGGAAGTGTGCTGGGCCCTGTGCTTTTTCTGGTCTTTATCAATGATCTCTCTGACTCTCTGGAAAATCCTCTCTATCTCTTTGCTGATGACTCCACTCTCTGCCGCTCCATTCCTCTTCCCTCAGATCGGCAGTCTGCAGCCTCCTCACTCTCTGAAGACCTGGACAAAATCACAGACTGGTCAAACAAGTGGAACATGTCTTTCAATCCTGCCAAATCTCACTCTCTTACTATGTCTCTCCGAAAAGATCGACTGGACAACCCTCCCATCTACTTTCTCAACAATCCTCTCCAAGAAGTTCTGTCACTCAAGCTTTTGGGTCTCACTATCTGCCATGATCTTTCTTGGGAAAACCACATTTCCAAGCTGGCCTCCAAAGCCAGTCGCCGACTGGGCATCCTCCGTCGTGCGAAGTCCTTCCTCGGCACACCTGAGCTCCTCACCACATACAAGGCTTTCATCCGCAGCTCTATGGAATACTGTTCTCCCCTATGGGCTGGTGCTCCTGCCTCACACCTGGCTCGGCTTCACGCTGTTGAATCCAAAGCTTTCAAAATCATTGGAATCTCCCGCGATGAAGCTATCTCTGAGGGCCTTTCACTCACTCACCGCAGGCAGGTAGGTGGTCTTTCTGTCTTCTACCGACTCCTCTCCGGCCTTGCTCCCCCAGCTCTCTCTGTGCTCTGTCCCCCAAATATTCCTACAGGTCGCACAAGATCTGCCAGCAACCCTCTGATGGTTAAACTGCCGAAATCTCGGCTCTCTGCTCACCTTCACTCTTTCATTCCTCTTTTCTCCCGCCTGTGGAACAAACTCCCACACTCCCTTCAATCCCTCTCCTCCCTCCAGGTCTTTAAAACAGCTGTTCACCACCATCTCTTATCTTCCCCCATCCATAACCTTGATCTTTTCTACCCCCACTAATTCACCCCAGATCCACCTTGTTTGAAATTCCAACTTATTTCCTGGAAATCCTGGCAGTGTCCATATGTTTATACCTCTCCCACCCCCCCCCCCCCCTTCACATGCCTCCCCCCCTTCACATGCCTCCCCCCCAAAGCCCTCTCCCTCCCACAGATCTCTCGATGTCTCCATGTCTCTCGGTCCCTGCTCTCAAATGTTGTGTTTGTGTCCTTCCCCCTCTCTCCCCATCTTGTCTACCGCTCCCGATGTTATTTGTTTTATGTGTCTGTTTGTCTTTCTGTGTGATTAATGTTCGCTCTTTCACGAGCCTCGATCTTGTATACAACAAAAAAAAAAAAAAAAAACACACCCAACCGGTCCACCAAGTTTCGTCCGAATCCATCCATAATATTTGGAGATATTTTGCTACTTTTCGTTTTTGGTCCTATCACTCAATGGTGAGGATTCAACAAAAAAGTTTTAGTATCTGCATTTGGATCCGGATTCGAATCTTCACCAAACTTGAATCGATTCTTCCTTGTCAGACACCCAACCTGCCGACCAAATTTCGTCCGAATCCATCCATAATATTTGAGATATCGTGCTCAAAGACAAGCACACAGACAAACAGGGGTGAAAACATAACCTCAGCCCACCTTTTGTTGCAGAGGGAGTAATGGGAGAAGTATTTGTCCAAAACTGGAGATTACCTTGAAAAGCAAAATGTAAGGATCGTATTTGGATACTTATTGAAACACAAAATGTTAGTTCAAAGTATAAACAAAAAGGTCCCTGAATACTTCAAGCATCCTCATGGTATAAGAGTTATTGAGTGAAGGAAATACACCCGATGTTATGTACTCTACTGTACTCTACTGTACACCGACAGAATCATTGGGTAACTCATCAAGCTGAGCAATTGGTAACTGGTATTGCCGAAGTTAACAACGTGCAATGCATTTCAACAGCTGAGATTTGGCCATCAAGTTTTTACCCGCAGGGATCAACAAGGTGTCTGGCAGATGCGGAAGTGCTGGAGACCAAATGAAAGAGCATTTCATATCGACCATGAAAAGTGTTACATGAACATATGAACCATGTACATGCTCCACTGGGCCCAACACCTTTGTCTAACCACAATTTTAATGGAGTTATGTAATCAATTACACAGGCTTTCATTACTTCCTTCACTCAAACGGAATGAGATGTCGACTCGAGCCACATTCAAACCACAACCTCTGGAGCCTCAATCAAATGTGTTTGCGGTGCTTTGGTGAGAAATTCCCAATAAGTGCATTTATTGAAGAACAAGAAGAAGAAGAAGAATACCATTTCGTTTTGCATATTCACATCCATATGGTTGCCGAAGTACTTTCTACACGATTGGACCCAATCCTGGACGGGTCGCCACTCCGACGCCCGATACTAGAGCGGCCCGTTCATCCCAGTAGGCTGGTACTCATTTTGCCAACCTGAAGGATGCCAGGCTGAGTCAACCCACGTGGTGTTAATTCAACGACCTGACAGAGGCTTGAACTCAGGACCCTGACATCTCAAGACAGCTTAACCATAAAGATATCATCTCCCCTTCCTGTTCAGGCTGGAGTTCCCCAAGGTAGTGTTCTGGGCCCTGTGGTTTTTCTGGTCTTCATCAATGATCTCTCCGACTCTCTTGAAAATCCTCTCTATCTCTTTGCTGATGACTCCACTCTCTGCCGCTCCATTCCTCATCCCTCAGATCGGCAGTCTACAGCCTCCTCACTCTCTGCAGACGTGGACAAAATCACAGACGGGTCAAACAAGTGGAAGATGTCTTTCAATCCTGACAAATCTCACACTCTCACTATGTCTCTCCGAAAAGACCGACTGGAAAACCCTCCCATCCACTTTCTGAATAATCCTCTCCAAGAAGTTCTGTCAATCACGCTTTTGGGTCTCACTATCTGCGATGATCTTTCTTGGGAAAACCACATTTCCAAGCTGGCCTCCAAAGCCAGTCGCCGACTGGGCATCCTCCGTCGTGCGAAGTCCGTCCTTGGCACACCTGAACACCTCACCACTCAAGTTGCTTTCATCCACAACTCAATGGAATACTGCTCTCCCCTCTGGGCTGGTGCTCCTGCCTCACACCTAGCTCGGCTTCACGTGGTTGAAACCAAAGCTTTCAGAATCATTGGAATCTCCTGCGATGAAGCTATCTCCGAGGGCCTTTCACTCACTCACCACAGGCAGGTTGGTGGTCTTTCTGTCTTCTACCGACTCCTCTCCGGCCTTGCTCCCCCAGCTCTGTCTGAGCTCTGTCCACCAAATATTCCTACAGGTCGCACAAGATCTGCCTGCAACCCTCTTATGGTTAAACTGCCAAAATCAAGACTCTCTGCTCACCTTCACACTTTCATTCCTCTTTTCTCCCGCCTTTGGAACAAACTCCCTCACTCTCTTCAATCCCACTCCTCCCTGCAGGTCTTTTAAACAGCTGTTCACCACCATCTCTTATCTTCCCCCATCCAAAACCTTGATCTTTTCTACCCCCGTTCACCCCAGATCCACTTTTCACCCCAGATCCACTTTTTTTTTTGGAAATCCCGACTTCTTTCTTTCTTGGAAGTCCTAGCCCCTCCCTCAAGCCCTCTCCCTCCCACAGATCTCCCGATGTCCCTGTTCTCTGCTGTTGTACTTGTGTGCTTCCCCCTCTCTCCCCATCTTGTCTCCCGCTCCCTTTATTGTATGTTTTGTGTGTGCGTTTGTCCTTTTTTGTGATTGATATTAGCTCTTACACGAGCCTCGATCTTGTATATGTTGGAACCCATCTGTGGATCGGTCCCATCGGCCGATGGGTCTGACCCGTTTGGCGACCCATCTGTGGATGCACGAGAAATGACAATGCAGACCCATCGGCCGATGGGTCTGCGCCATCTGCGGATGTGTTGTTCACCTTGAAGGAATGTGTATGCATCAATGGTGGATGAGTTAACCTAACCCTAACCCTAACCCTAACCCTAACAACCCTAACCCTAACAACCCTAACCCTAACCCTAACCCTAACAACCCTAACCCTAACCCTAACCCTAACCCTAACCCTAATTGAAGATTGAATAAAAAAAGATTGAATAATAATGATTGAAGAGCACCATTCTGTCAACACATTCCTTCAAGGTGAACAACACATCCGCAGATGGCGCAGACCCATCGGCCGATGGGTCTGCATTGTCATTTCTCGTGCATCCACAGATGGGTCGCCAAACGGGTCAGACCCATCGGCCGATGGGACCGATCCACAGATGGGTTCCAACATATACAATAAAATAAAAATAAATAAATAAGCCAACACCAGGCCTTAAGTGCTATAGAACCAGTTTGATTTTATCAGTTGATTCTTTCATTTGCGGAAACACAGGTCATGTCGGTTGACCTAAGATTAAATGATCCATGTATGTTTCAGGATTGTGCGTTTGGACCGGATGTTTAACTTATCACCATCTTGTCAAAAGACCATTTAGTCCGTATTAATTGGGCCACTGAACCCACTTTCCATTATTGATGCATGTGCACGGCTAAGTAGCTCAAAAGGTGCTCACCTCCAAAGTAGGAGCCGTCAGCCAGCTTGGTGTCCTTGCTGCCACGGCTCAGGATGCTCACCACTCCATGCTGGATGAAGTACATTTTCTTGCCCACGGTGCCCTCGTGAATGATGTAGTCCAAGGGCTGGTAAACCTCAAACTGGAGCTTCGTGAGCATTGCTGTCACGAAGTTTGGATCGGCATTGGCAAACAGAGGCATGGAGGCAACAAGCTTACGGCAGTTGTAATTAACGATTTCCTGGAGGGAAGGAGGAAGGAAGAAATGGGAAACGACAAAATCAGATTATGAGAAAGAAAATGGTGACATGACGAGGGGTAGAACAATGCCAAAGGAGAGACAGTCAAAATAGATGTTCCCTAGATGTTTCCAAATAATAAATAAAGATCAACATGGTATAAACAAATAAGAATATATATATATATGTATATATATTGTTGCGGTTTTGTAATAAAGGTTAATTTCCCCTCCTAGTCAGTTACACTACAACATGTAGCCTCGCGATAGTTCAGTTATTTCTTAGTAAATGTAAGCGTAGTCCTTTTCCTGTGTTAGTTTTGCGTTGAGTAGGCCAGTGAAAATTAGGTGCCCTTATGATGCTTCGATGCTTTTGATTTTGGCGCGAAATACCACGAGGCAGGCCTGAACAAGTCGACCAAGGCCGAAGGAAGGCGGAGGAGGAGCCAACGGTAAGCGCAAGCCGCCAATCAGGGCTCGAGGGGAGTGACTTACCACTTCGGCAAAAGGCGGGGTTTGGATCGTTCGAATCGGGCTAGGGCGGGGCGATATAACCCTATGCCCAGAGCCCTCGCCTCAGTCACTGATGAGATGAGCGCAGGGCAAGTCAGACCAGTTCCGAGATCGGAGTTGTGAGAATACGGCAGTTCAGTTGAGTTGAGCATAACCCCGTTGTGCATGAACTTGCCCTGCTCCCCGCACTCCGCGCAGTATTAATCGCGCTGTAAAGAGCGACCCGCGCCGGGTCACAGATGTGCGTTTTCCCGCCTGCCTGCCTTCGCCGGGATACGTGCTGTGACCGCCAGAGGGCCACGCCGGGTGAGCTGTTCCTGGAGCGACCGAAGCAGGCGCGTTCAGCGCGTGAACATTCTCCTTCCATTTCCCCGTGTGAGTGATCGGGCCCGTGTCTGGGGAATAAGTTAAGACTGTTTAAGTTCTGCCCTGTGTCCCTTCTTCTTCTAAACCATTGTAAATAGTGTAATAAATCTGTTCTTCCTTTGATTCAACGGTTTCGTCCCTTCCATCATTGGCTTAGCATGGTACGAATTAGATCGCTCTGATCGGGTTCAATAGCAAGGTAACAGCATGGGCCACGTGGTACGCCATCCACTCGGGTGTACTCCATGACGCGTGGTTCGTGCGAGACTCGATCCCCGCTTCCGCTGTGGCGTGGGTACTCAAGGTACATGCGAAATTGTCCCGAAACCCTTTTCCACGTCTGCCCGGAAGTAGCGACTCAGTCTCGCGGTTTTGAAGACCCAAGGAGAAAAAGGGGCTTAATCGCCCCTTTGTAAGGGAATGGGCTTCGGAAGACCGCAACAATTTGGTGTCAGGAGTGGGATATTTGGACCTGGAGTGCGCTTCACGCACTCGAAATTACAAGGGAATGAAATTTAGTTGTAAAATCCAAATTGTATTCGTACCATGGCTGGCCAAGGCGGTCGAATGCCGGTGGGGGTAGATGAAAAGGAAAAATTAATGACCCAGGACCGACAGGGACAGTTGGTAGTGGAGGAAGCAGAAAAGGGTGCGGCAGCTGGTAACGAAAATGGCGGCGCCTCGCACGTGGCGGTGAGAGCCGGGCCCATAGTGCCAATGGACTGGGCCCTTTTTCTGGCACAAATGAGGGCCTCTATGGAAGAGTCAATGTATACTTGGAAAAAGATGAATGCAAAAAAGGACGCCATGCCAGACGAATCCGGGTGTGATATGGAAAAATTGAAGGAGGAATCCAGGTGTGAAGTGGAAAAACTGATAGCAGAGGCAAAAAGGGACATAAAAAGGCGAGGGAGACCATTGGGCACAGGTTGAGCGGGAAGGTCACGGTGGTGCGTGACGAGGTGAAGCGATACGAGGAACGCATGGAGAGCGAGCTTCAGCAAAGGACAGCCAAGTTGACCAGGGCTATAAGGGACGCGACACGAGGTGTAGAAAAGCCGACGGTCGTCACATTGGAAAAGAAAATTTTGGGGGAGCCGGCGAGGGTTGAGTTGGAAAAGAAAATTGCGGGGGCGCCGGCGATTGTCGTGATAGGAAAAGAAATAAATGGGGCTGAAGAGACGGGAGAGCCAGAGAATACGTCACGGGAGAAAGAAATGGAATGCGCGCAAAGTCTGTATTTGCACCGTGATGCCGGGCTTGCTAACCCAATGGAAAGTTTGCAGGTGCAGCCGGGGAAGGAGGTCCCCGAGGTGAGTTGCGAAAATGGCGCGAATGTGTTTGGCGTGAACGGGTTTTCGGCGCGCTTGGGGGAAAGGTGAAACCCGGGCATTCGCGGTTGGGCCATTGTGCGGTGTACGAGTGAGGGTGGCACAATTTGAGAAGGGCCCATTGTGCGGTGTACGAGGGCGACTGGTACGGAGTGTGAGAGCGAGCCCGTACCCGAGTGTGTGAGAGAAAAGTGTGTGCCGAAGCGTGAGCGAGAAAAGTGTGCGCCAGAGTGTGCGATGATTGAGTGTGCGAAGGAGGAGTGCACACCCGAGTGTGAGAAAGAGTGTGTTATGGAGTGTGTAATGAGGGAGTGCGCACCTGGGGGTGTGGAAAAAGAGTGTGCAATGATTGAGTGTGCGATGATGGGGTGCGTGAAAGGTGCAATTGCGCCTGGGTGGTGTGCACCAGAGAGTATGAGTACGGAGTACGAGGGAGGATGCACACCAGAGAATGTGGAAGGAGAGTGTGCAGTAACGGATTGTATGGGAGGCGTGGGGACGCCTGGGTGTGCGAATGCGGAGGGGGTCGCGAGTGGTGAGAACGCGGCTCAAGCATCGACACCGACTGGTGTAGCGCCTAGTGGGACGGGTAGCAGACGCGATCCCCCGGTGAGTTGTGTGCAGCAGGGACCGGTGGGGATCGGTGTCGCGTCAGTCTCCCAAGGACCGGTGTGCACGATTCTGCAGAGAGTGAGGAGGCTGCAGAATGCCGATCTGAGGGATGAGGAATGGAGCAGCAGATAGTGGAGTCATCAGCAAAGAGATAGAGAGGATTTTCCAGAGAGTCGGAGAGATCATTGATGAAGACCAGAAATAGCACAGGGCCCAGAACACTACCTTGGGGAACTCAAGGTTCATCAGCACCATACAGCCATCAAGAAGCTCCATGCAGCCATCAAGAAGCTCCTTGCAGCCATCAAGAAGCTCCAGGCAGCCATCAAGAAGCTCCATACAGCCATCAAGAAGCCCCATACAGCCATCAAGAAGCTCCATACAGCCATCAAGAAGCTCCATACAGCCATCAAGAAGCCCCATACAGCCATCAAAAAGCTCCATACAACCATCAAGAAGCCCCATACAGCCATCAAGAAGCTCCATACCGTCATCAAGAAGCTCTCTCTATACAGCCATCAAGAAGCTCCATGCAGCCATCAAGAAGCCACATACAGCCATCAAGAAGCTCAATACAGCTATCAAGAAGCCCCATACAGCCATCAAGAAGCTCCATGCAGCCATCAAGAAGCCCCATACAGCCATCAAGAAGCCCCATACAGTCATCAAGAAGCTCCATACAGCCATCAAGAAGCTCTATACAGCCATCAAGAAGCTCCATGCAGCCATCAAGAAGCCCCATACAGCCATCAAGAAGCTCCATGCAGCCATCAAGAAGCCCCATACAGCCATCAAGAAGCTCCATGCAGCCATCAAGAAGCCCCATACAGCCATCAAGAAGCTCCATGCAGCCATCAAGAAGCCACATACAGCCATCAAGAAGCTCCATACAGCTATCAAGAAGCCCCATACAGCCATCAAGAAGCTCCATGCAGCCATCAAGAAGCCCCATACAGCCATCAAGAAGCCCCATACAGTCATCAAGAAGCTCCATACAGCCATCAAGAAGCTCTATACAGCCATCAAGAAGCTCCATGCAGCCATCAAGAAGCCCCATACAGCCATCAAGAAGCTCCATGCAGCCATCAAGAAGCCCCATGCAGCCATCAAGAAGCTCCATGCAGCCATCAAGAAGCCCCATACAGCCATCAAGAAGCTCCATGCAGCCATCAAGAAGCCCCAGACAGCCATCAAGAAGCCCCATACAGCCATCAAGAAGCTCCATACAGCCATCAAGAAGCTCCGTACAGCCATCAAGAAGCCACATACAGCCATCAAGAAGCCCCATACAGCCATCAAGAAGCTCCATGCAGCCATCAGGAAGCTCTATACAGCCATAAAGAAGCTGCATGCAGCCATCAAGAAGCCCCATACAGCCATCAAGAAGCTCCATACAGCCATCAAGAAGCCCCATACAGCCATCAAGAAGCCCCTTACAGCCACCAAGAAGCCCCATACAGCCATCAAGAAGCCCCTTACAGCCACCAAGAAGCCCCATACAGCCATCAAGAAGCCCCATACAGCCATCAAGAAGCCCCATACAGCCATCAAGAAGCCACATGCAGCCATCAAGAAGCCCCATACAGCCATCAAGAAGCCCCATACAGCCATCAAGAAGCTCCATACAGCCATCAAGAAGCCCCATACAGCCATCAAGAAGCCCCATACAGCCATCAAGAAGCCCCTTACAGCCACCAAGAAGCCCCATACAGCCATCAAGAAGCCCCATACAGCCATCAAGAAGCCCCATACAGCCATCAAGAAGCCCCATACAGCCATCAAGAAGCCCCATACAGCCATCAAGAAGCCCCATACAGCCATCAAGAAGCCCCATACAGCCATCAAGAAGCCCCATACAGCCATCAAGAAGCCCCATACAGCCATCAAGAAGCTCCATACAGCCAAGAAGCTGCAGTATTCAATCCCCACCGAAAAACAAAAGCGTTGGTGAACTCAAACACTCCATAAAGCACCATGCTATGGGGTCGAAATGCTCCTCCACAAAAGCAACAGCTACAGCACATGCCCACTCGCTAACATGAAATTACTCATCATACAGGCCCCCTTTAAACGGTTTCAAAGCTCGTGCCTGAGGCTATAGTTGGTGTTGTGTGCATTGTGCACAAGTGTGTGAAGTCGTGTCACACGGCCAATCACACATGCATCATCATACGACTAGGAAAACTATTTTGGATATTTAAGGTTAGCACTGCTTAACAGCAAAGGGGAAAGATCCAGCCGGAAATTTACTTGACAACTTGATAACCTTAGGGCAACGAACAATGATGCAAACATTTATTTGGATGAAATTCTGCAATTTTTGGTTGAGGTAACCAAGATAAGAGATAAGAGATGGTGGTGAACAGCTGTTTTAAAGACCTGGAGGGAGGAGTGGGATTGAAGAGAGTGGGGGAGTTTGTTCCAGAGGCGGGAGAAAAGAGGAATGAAGGAGTGAAGGTGAGCAGAGAGTCTTGATTTTGGCAGTTTAACCAGAAGAGGGTTGCAGGCAGATCTTGTGCGACCTGTAGGAATATTTGGGGGACAGAGCACAGAGAGAGCTAGGGGGGCAAGGCCGGAGAGGAGTCGGTAGAAGACAGAAAGACCACCAACCTGCCTGCGGTGAGTGAGAGAAAGGCCCTCGGAGGTAGCTTCATCCCGGGAGATTCCAATGATTCTGAAAGCTTTGGGAAGCCGAGCTAAGTGTGTGAGGAAGGACAACATGTCTAGATATCTAAGTAATCATCACATATGATGTTGATTGAATGAATTGTCTGAGCGAAAATGGTACAGAAGACAATTTTGCCCTCCCTAAGCCTTGGCCAACTTGTCCTGTACAATTCAAGAATATAATATTGTTCTCATGGCCATTATATACTGCAGTGAAACCCAGGGAGCTGGAGTCAGCGGCAGGATCTGCTTTGTGGAGTCTGTGCACATCCCGTGGTTTGTGTTTCTTGGAATTTTCATTTTTCCCAGGTATCTCTCCAGATCCGATTGTAGACCCCAGACAGGATGCTGTGTGGCAGGCCCATCCTAGTAGACAGGCTTTATGTGTCAGTAGCTAGCGTGGCATGTGCTTCCTGGTACCATAACAGTGAAGGGATTTGTAAATGTTACACATAAGACGTATTTTAAAAACACATTCAAGCGGATCACACAATGTATCAGCATTACCTGGCGAAGAGGTTCGTTAAGCTCCTCCAGAATACTACCCTCGTCGAATATCTTCCCCTGGAAACGGTTCTCATAGTAATCGTGGATTTTTTGTCGTAGATCGGAAGGCAGCTTGTGAAATGACATATATTGTTCGACTTGCTTGTACTGTGGTGGTGGTGGTGGTGGTGGTGGTGGTGGGTGAGGCAGCAGTGGTAGGAAAAGACAGGAAGCACAAATATCAATTAGCTTCACAAACCTTCACAAGGAAACTTCACTTCACAAGGAAAAAAAACATTCCATTCTAGTTTGCCCTGAACAGAGAACACCTTGGCGTCATTGTCATAGTGTGCTCACATTTACCATGACATCATTGTCATAGTGTGCTCACATTTACCATGGCATCATTGTCGTAGTGTGCTCACATTTACCATGGCATCATTGTCGTAGTGTGCTCACATTTACCTTGGCATCCTTGTCATAGTGTGCTCACATTTACCATGGCATCATTGTCGTAGTGTGCTCACATTTACCGTGGCATCATTGTCGTAGTGTGCTCACATTTACCATGGCATCATTGTCGTAGTGTGCTCACATTTACCATGGCATCATTGTCGTAGTGTGCTCACATTTACCATGGCATCATTGTTGTAGTGTGCTCACATTTACCTTGGCATCATTGTCGTAGTGTGCTCACATTTACCATGGCATCATTGTTGTAGTGTGCTCACATTTACCATGGCATCATTGTCGTAGTGTGCTCACATTTACCATGGCATCATTGTCGTAGTGTGCTCACATTTACCATGGCATCATTGTCGTAGTGTGCTCACATTTACCATGGCATCATTGTCGTAGTGTGCTCACATTTACCATGGCATCATTGTCGTAGTGTGCTCACATTTACCATGGCATGATTGTCGTAGTGTGCTCACATTTACCATGGCATCATTGTCGTAGTGTGCTCACATTTACCATGGCATAATTGTCATAGTGTGCTCACATTTACCATGGCATCATTGTCGTAATGTGCTCACATTTACCATGGCATGATTGTCGTAATGTGCTCACATTTACCATGGCATGATTGTCGTAGTGTGCTCACATTTACCATGGCATCATTGTCGTAATGTGCTCACATTTACATCCCAATGTCATCACGTGCACTTGCTCATCAAATTGTTCTGGCTCTGGTTAAGCACATTGGCTGATGGACAACCACAAGATCACATTGAAAGTCGTTGTGTTCATTTATTTATTTCACATGTCCCTTAATGAAAAATAAAGGTTTTCAAGTTGAATAAAAAAATTAATTCCGGAACTTTACCGCCATTGATGCAGCTGCTTTTACACCACCTTATTTAACACGTTAAATTTGTCCTTCGTGCCTGTTGTTTGTGTCCTTTATGGCATCCTTAAAATCAGTAAACTTCCTGTTTGGAATGATTTTCGATTTTGTTTGATTGCCTGGCAGACGGAGTAAGAAAATTACCCCACTCCTGTCTGCGCGTGTGCGATCGGGACAGATTGAGAGTCAAAGTACTGCTAAACGGCAGGTTTGTTTTCCGATCCATGTTCAAAATATAACATTCAGTTTAAATTAAGTTGTTCTCAATCATATACTGATGTTTGTAGACAGACAGACGGACAACAGATAGACAGAAGTGAACCAATTTATTGCTTAACCCTGCTTTTTGATCTGCGTGAGCGTGGTAATATATTGTTACGGTTTTTAGAACCTTCACTTTGTAAAATAATAAGCCTTGTAAATAATTCCCTTATAAATAATCCCCTGTAAATATTCCCATTTTTGGTAAAGGTCAAAGGTCGCACCCTAGCTAGGCCATGTACAACACGTAGCAAACCATAGGATCTTCTTTAGTTATTTCATTAGTATGTGTTTCAGTTAAGGATCTGTTTCCAATAGTTTGACTCTGCGTTGCATTAATCAAATAAGATAGGCCCCTTCAATTATCCCCAATCATCTCTCTCTCTTCAAAGTGCAGTAGCGGTATGGCAGCGTTCGCTGCCCTTTGTTTTGGTTTGTTTGCCGGCCCCAAGCCGCCATTGAACACGCGGTAATCTGGAGGAAAAAGGGGAGGAGTGGGTTCGAGCGCCAGGAATGAGGCGTGGCCTGTCAATGTCTCCTCAAGAGGTGGAGCCAGCGAGCCCTCGCCGGCCAACCAGGGCCGAGGTGAGCCAACCGGTAGGCGTGTCCTAGGAGCCGGCGGCTGGATACAGGAACGCCCAATAAAAGCGGCTGGGAGGGACTGCTTCGAGAGATGAGTGCGAAGGTCCGAGATACGAGGTACCAGATGAGAACACGACGAATCGTAAGGCAGGAGAGTGGGTCCGTTGACGACGACAATACCGTGATATATTCGCATTGTCCGACCGCGTGAAACCGATACGTGCAGCTGCCGCCGGGTTCGCCTCAAGCCCGGAGCGTGGACCGGAGCGCGACCTGGAGCGGACCTCGACGCTGTGCCATCTGCCCGGACCTTCCTGCCCTGCCATCTGCTTGGACCTTCTCCCCCTTCCAGCCATTCCTTCCTGCCATTCCCTATTCGTGTAAGTCTGTTTGTTCTGTCTGGGCGTATGGTAATATAAGACTGTTTTTCAGGCTGCCCTGTGTATCTGCTTCTTCCTCTTCCTGTACAGTCCTACCTTTCGTTTCTTCCTTGGTTTTGGTTTTGTAGATAGTAAATAAACCTGTGTTATTTCTTACCCTTTTGGTTTCTTCTTCCCCCGATCGCTTTAGTCCTTTCCCGATTGAGTAACTGAGGCACGATTCGGCCAACCGCTATGATCGGGTTTAGTCTCTTGTTAACGGCCCGAGTCGCAGCTCGCTTCGCTCGGCGCATCCAT
Source organism: Myxine glutinosa (assembly GCF_964187855.1). Lineage (NCBI taxonomy): Eukaryota > Metazoa > Chordata > Myxini > Myxiniformes > Myxinidae > Myxine > Myxine glutinosa. Next base: position 136,518,876 of record NC_136262.1, on the reverse strand, counting down.
TCACGCTGCGGCCCGGGTGGAGTATCTCTCCGCTTACGGCCGGTGGTGGTAATTAGGTAGTAGGACGGATTGGGCTTACAACCCTACTCACCACCGACCGGAAGTGACGTCATACTTCCAGGACCGGCGGACGGCCAGCTTAACAGGACAAGGGGATTAACCCCCCCTTGCTAACGGGAGTGCCGTCCCCCGGATCCATAACAATATGTTGAGTTTTGAGCGAAGCAATTTTCATAACAGTACCTATTTAAGTGTATTATAACAGTACCTCTTTATAGTGTATTATAACAGTACCTCTTTATAGTGCATTATAACAGTACCTCTTTATAGTGTATTAAAACAGTACCTATTTAAGTGTATTATAACAGCACCTCTTTATAGTGTATTATAACAGTACCTCTTTATAGTGTATTATTACAGTACCTCTTTATAGTGCATTATAACAGTACCTCTTTATAGTGTATTAAAACAGTACCTATTTAAGTGTATTATAACAGCACCTCTTTATAGTGTATTATAACAGTACCTCTTTATAGTGTATTATAACAGCATCTCTTTATAGTGCATTATAACAGTACCTCTTTATAGTGTATTATAACAGCACCACTTTATGGTGTATTATAACAGTACCTCTTTCTAGTGCATTATAACAGTACCTCTTTATAGTGTATTATAACAGCACCTCTTTATAGTGTATTATAACAGTACCCATTTATGTGTATTATAACAGTACCTCTTTATAGTGCATTATAACAGTACCTCTTTATATTGTATTATAACAGTACCTCTTTATACTGTATTATAACAGTACCTCTTTATAGTGCATTATAACAGTACCTCTTTATACTGTATTATAACAGTACCTCTTTATAGTGCATTATAACAGTACCTCTTTATAGTGCATTATAACAGTACCTCTTTACAGTGTATTATAACAGTACCTCTTTATAGTGCATTATAACAGTACCTCTTTATAGTATATTATAACAGTACAGCTTTATAGTGTGTTCTAACAGTACCTCTTTATAGTGTATTAAAACAGTACCTATTTAAGTGTATTATAACAGTACCTCTTTATAGTGTATTATAACAGCACCTCTTTATAGTGTATTATAACAGTACCTCTTTATAGCGTATTATAACAGTACCTATTTAAGTGTATTATAACAGTACCTCTTTATAGTGTATTATAACAGCACCTCTTTATAGTGTATTATAACAGCACCTCTTTATAGTGTATTATAACAGTACCTCTTCATAGTGTATTATAACAGTACCTCTTTATAGTGTATTATAACAGTACCTCTTTATACTGTATTATAACAGTACCTCTTTATAGTGCATTATAACAGTACCTCTTTATACTGTATTATAACAGTACCTCTTTATAGTGCATTATAACAGTACCTCTTTATAGTGCATTATAACAGTACCTCTTTATAGTGTATTATAACAGTACCTCTTTATAGTGTATTATAACAGTACCTCTTTATAGTGTATTATAACAGTACATATTTATAGAGTATTAGAACAGTACCTCTTTATAGTGTATTATAACAGTACCTCTTTATAGTGTATTACAACAGCACATCTTTATCGTGTATTATAACAGTACCTCTTTTTTTTTTCTTTTTCTTTTGTATACAGGATCGAGGCTCGTGAAAGAGCTTACATTTATCACACAAAAAATCAAACAAACACACAAAACATATAATAAGGTTGCAGAAGACAACATGGGGAGAGAAGGGGAAGCACACAAACACAACATTTGAGAGCAGGGACATCGGGAGATCTGTGGGAGGGCTTGGGTAGAGGAGGCGTGGGAAGGGGGGAGGGGTGGGAGAAGTATAAAACACAAGGACACTGCAAGGACTTCAAGGAAGGAAGTTGGTATTTCAAAAAAGTGAATCTGGGGTGAAATTAGCGGGGGAAGAAAAGATCAAGGTTTTGGATGGGGGAAGATAAGAGATGGTGGTGAACAGCTGTTTTAAAGACCTGGAGGGAGGAGTGGGATTGAAGAGAGTGAGGGAGTTTGTTCCAGAGGCGGGAGAAAAGAGGAATAAAGGAGTGAAGGTGAGCAGAGAGTCTTGATTTTGGCAGTTTAACCATAAGAGGGTTGCTGGCAGATCTTGTGCGACCTGCAGGGATATTTGGGGGACAGAGCCCAGAAAGAGCTGGGGGAGCAAGGCCGGAGAGGAGTCGGTAGAAGTCAGAAAGACCACCAACCTGCCTGCGGTGAGTGAGAGAAAGGCCCTCGGAGTTAGCTTCATCCCGGGAGATTCCAATGATTCTGAAAGCTTTGGTTTCAACAGCATGAAGCCGAGCTAGGTGTGAGGCAGGAGCACCGGCCCAGAGGGGAGAACAGTCCATTGAGCTGCGGATGAAATCCTTGTATGTGGTGAGGAGCTCAGGTGTGCCAAGGAAGGACTTCGCACGACGGAGAATGCCCAGTGGGCGACTGGCTTTGGAGGCCAGCTTTGAAATGTGGTTTTCCCAGGAAAGATCATGGCAGATATTGAGACACAAAATCGGTCTTTTCGGAGAGACATAGTAAGAGTGTGTGATTTGTCAGGATTGAAAGACATGTTCCACTTGTTTGACAAGTCTGTGATTTTGTCCAGGTCTGCAGAGAGTGAGGAGGCTGCAGATTGCCGATCTGAGGGATGAGGAATGGAGTGAAAGAGAGTGGAGTCATCAGCAAAGAGATAGAGAGGATTTTCAAGAGAGTCGGAGAGATCATTTATGAAGACCAGAAATAGCACAGGGCCCAGAACACTGCCTTGGGGAACTCCAGCCTGAACAGGACGGGAAGATGAGAGAAACCCATTCAGGGCCACACGTTGACTACGACTAGAGAGGAAGTTTGCAAGCCAAGCGTGGAAATTTCCATGGATACCAGAGGAGGAGAGTTTGGTGAAAAGACCGGGGTGCCAGACCGTATCGAACGCACGTGATATGTCAAGGGAGACAGCTCTAATTTCCTGTTTGGCATTGAGGACCTCCATCCATTGTTGAGACAGCAGAAGCAGCATGTCCAGAGTAGAGTGACCTGGTCTGAAACCAAATTGATGATCAGAGATCAAGCCATTTGAGAAGAGGAAAGATTTGATATCCGAAGCAATAATGGATTCCATGACTTTGCTGATAATTGGGAGAAGGCTGGTTGGTCTGTAGTTGCAAGGATCTGTTTTTGCACCTTTTTTGTGCAAAGCGGTGATGTTGGCTACTTTCCGAGCTGATGGCAGATGACCTTGAGCAAAAGAGAGGGTGAAGAGAACAGAGAGAGGGAGTGAAAGAGTGGCAGAGCAGAACTTTAGGACCCGTGGGCTGATACCGTCAGGTCCAGTTGCAAAATCAGTGTCGAGGGTTGACAAACTTTTCCACCTTGTCAGGAGGAAAGGACACAGAGTCCAGGAACAGCTGGGTAAGACTGGGTACGGTGGGTATAGAGAGGGATGGGTTTGGGACACAAGATTTAGAGGCAAAAACAGAGTTGAGGCAATTAGCTTTTTCACGTGTGGAATCAGCTGTGTTGCAGTTTGAGTTAAGGGAGGGGATTGTCGGGGGAACAAACACCAGAAACGGATTTGACCAGATGCCACCAGGATTTGAAAGACGGAGACAGGTTTGAGAGTTCGGTCTTGAGAACGGAGAGATATTGTTTCCTGGCTCTCCTGAGGGTGGACACACACTTGTTTCGGGCTTTATGGAAGGAACTGAGATTTCCTTCCGTTGGATTTGCTTTCCAGGAGACGAAAGCAAGTTGTTTCTGGGCAATTTCCTCACCACAAGATTCCGTGTACCATGGACGGGAGGAAGGGTATGATAACTGAAGGCGAGATGGGATAATTCTGTGCATGAGAGAGAGCAATTTACTTTGGAAGAATTCCCAGCATGAGTTGATGTCAGAGGCGGTAGAGATGGGAGACCAGTCCAGATGATTGATGGCTGCTTGAAGACCGTGCCAGTTGGCCTGAGTGAAATGCCAGACTTGTCGACGCTGAGCACGTCTCTGAGAATGGTCAGAGAGATGTCCACTTTAACAAGCACATGATCAGATGAGCCGATTGGAGCAGAAGAAGAGCAGCAGGCATTTGCAGGGAAGTTAGTCATAACCAAGTCCAGAAGAGAAGATGCTCCGTTGCCTGAGATCCGGGTCGGGAAATTGACAGATTGTGTCAGTCCCAGTGAGTCGCAGAAGTCCTTTGCTGAGGAGCCATGGCTGGTGAGAGAGGTACCCACACCCAGCCAAATGGCATGGTGACAATTGAAATCACCACATATGAGGAAGAGAGAGTTGGGATGAGTCGATAGAAGTTGGTCCATATTATCAGACAGCAAGATGTAGATGGAGTCATCACTATTTGGTGGATGGTACAACACACATATGAACAAAAGGTGGGAGCGGAGGGGAAGCCATAGCCAGAGGTATTCCTGGGGGTGAGGTGGAGAGAGGGCAGTGCAGGGTGAGTGAGAAAGAGAGTTTTTGATAAAGATAGCAACCCCACCTCCAGGACAAGGCTCAGGTCTATCATACCGGAGGAGGGAGTAACCCGGGAGAGATATTAAGGAATCAGAGACATCATGAAGGAGGAACGTTTCTGTTAAGCAGATCACGTCTGGTTTGTCAGAAGCAACCTGTATGGAGAGATCAGTCAAATTTGAGCGAAGGCCCCGGATGTTTGAGGTCCATACCGTTAATGAAGAGGAAGGGGGAGCATCGGATACAGAACAGGGGGATGGAGGGGTAGGGTAAGATGTGGAAGAGGAGGAAGAGGTAGGGAGAGCTGTTGAAGGTGTGTCAGAGATTTCAGAATAGCTCGGAGAAAGGGAACGATGGGGCGGACAAAAGGTTTGATGGTGATTGGGTGAGGCACAGTGAGGTGCTATTTGAGGGCGGGGGCAGAGCGAGGCAGAAGGTTGGGGGAGATGGAGGTGAGAGTTGGAAAGGGGAAGAAGCGTGGAGGACGCTTTGAGGAGGAGGAGTGAGAGGGGGGAAATGGAGAAAAAATGAGGGTGGGGAGATTTGAAGGGGAGGGGAAAGGGGGGAGTTTATGAGGGAAGGGGCAAGGGGGGGATTTGAAAAGGATGGGAGATGGAGGAGATTTGGAGGAAGGGATGAGGAGGGACTTTAGGAGGGGAGGGGCAGGGGGGAGTCGAGGAGCTGTGGGTTGTGGGGGGAGTTTAGGAGGGAAGGAGTTTCTGCAAAATTTGCAAAATGAGTTTCTTGTGACCTTCGAGTCAAAGATACGTTTGAGGACGCTGGAGGGAGGGGGGTGGGGGGGGGGGGCGTGGAGTGCCGGTGAGTTTAGGGAATGTATGAAAGAGGAACTATAAGAGATGGATTTTTTTTTTGGAATGAATAGATTTGGTATGCTCCGTGCACGGAGTTTTGTTCGTACTAGGCTGCCGATTCATCTGAGATCCGAGTATTTGAGCTAGTAGAGGCATACTGGACCTCCATGGAGGAGCTACAAGATCTTGCCGCAGATCAGCCAGGTCTACCCAACGCTACCCTGACTGGTCAAGCATGTATTGCTGGTTCCGCACAGCAACACATCCCCTCTGTGAGACCCTCTTCAGCACGGTGCACCAAATCACCACTGACATGAGGAGTCAGTTAGGAAAGGGAAGAGAAGGTCACGCCTGTGCCAGGTGAGTCAGGCCTGTCATTTCATCAGGAACACTTCGTGTGGCTTGTTGTTGTTGGTCACAAAGATCAATATTTTCAAGATTGCTGACGCATCAGGTCTGCGTTGGAAAAACCATCCGAAGAGCTGTTTAAAAATTAAAAATAAGCTGTTCATTAAAGTCATTTTTTAACATTATGAATCACAATAAAATTCCGTTTTTAATTCCAATTCAGTTTTGTTTACAATGCATGACAAAAAAAATTTATTTCACTTTTTTCATAAAATTTTCTTGGGACCTTCCGAGAATGCATGGGTGTGCTTCGTGTGCAGTGATGTGTTTTCAGCACAAAGTATCTGCTTCCACCAACAAACCACATGGGATTATTTATTTATTTATATAAACTTTACCATCTCCACTACCAACATACCACCTGGGATTATTTATTTATTTATATAAACTTTACCATCTCCACTACCAACTTACCACCTGGGATTATTTATTTATATATATAAACTTTACCATCTCCACTACCAACTTACCACCTGGGATTATTTATTTATTTATATAAACTTCACCATCTCCACTACCAACATAGCACCTGTGATTATTTATTTATTTATATAAACTTCACCATCTCCACTACCAACATAGCACCTGTGATTATTTAATTATTTATCTCAATATAATTCACCAAATGTCCGTCTGTCTGTGTGTCTGTCTGACTGTCTGTCTGTCTGTCTGTCCGTCCGTCCGTTCCCAGATACCGCAAAAACGGCTGAAACGATCGCAACAAAATTTTGGGTGGGTAATCCTGCGACCCCCTGGAGTAAAATAGGCTATATTGTTTTTCCAATTTTCCAATTTTCCAGTTTTTCCAAACACGATGGAATAATATTTACCGATATGAACAGTGATGTGGCTTTTATTGAAATTCTACAAATACTGTTTAGATTTTGATAAGAACTACGAACCTGCAGCGAATGCGGAAGTGGACAGATTACGGCAATGCGCGGGTTTGATAATATCCAAATACAACCGTTTTGATAATATCCAAATACAACCGTCATTCAATCGTAATGTTAAATCGTTAAACGTTAATCGTGTTAATTGTTTTGTTAAAGTATCAATTGATGATTGGAATTGAGTGAATGCAATTACGATTTTGACTTCGTAATTGTGTTCACCCACCCGTACGGAAATTCACATCAGGATTTAAATATTTGTTTATGTCACGAATGTTGTTAAAAGTTTATTATATTAATGTGTATTTGTGATTGGAGTTATTCTGTTTGGAATTTAAAAAAAGAGATATCAAGTTCAAGTGAATGATGAAATGCCGTCACGGTTTCTACTTTCTAAACTTGAATTCGCGGATCGCCATATGCAGATTCGCCATTGACTGGGAATGGAACACACGTACCCGTTTGTTTGCGAACGCATACGTTTTTCATGGAAGCCCTTCACGAACTTGCTGTCCATGTCTGACGTGCGACTGAAGGTGCTACAGGAATGTGGAATTTATTGGTTTCATGCTTTTGCATTCGCCGGTTCTGCATTGTCTGTTTGCTTCTGGCCTCCCACCCGTGCCTAGCACGGGTACCTCACTAGTATAAATAATTTTACCATCTCCATTACCAACAAACCACAAGGAATTATTTATTTATTGATATAAACTTTACCATCTCCACTACAAACATACCATTTGGGATTATTTATTTATTTATATCAACGTTACCATCTCCACTACAAACATACCATTTGGGATTATTTATTTATTTATATAAGCGTTACCATTTATAGCAGATTTTTTTTTTTTTTTCGTAATTTAAATGTAAAATATGCAGATCCCATTTTTAAAGTGCGGTTGGAGGTTGTGTTCTCAATAAGGAATTGTATCCTTGTTATTATTATTGTTACTATCATATTCAGTGGTGCACATCTTTTCCCTGAACCAGATTTCAAAGCAGCCATCAGAATTGAGGGCACAGCAGTGAGGGCAAGATAACAAGGCCATGGAAATTGAATGCACAAACTCACTCCACCGCAAAGCCGCTCGAATGCCCTTAACAAAATTATATTTAAAAATTAAAAGAAAGTAAATAAAGAGAATTATTGGTGTTGTTGTGTGACGAAATACCCACTGGACATTTCCTTGTGTTGTCTTAGCATGGTCTCAAAATCCCAGAACATTTACATTTCAAACCAATCTTGTCCTCTTACATCTAATCACATTTGCATCAGCTGACGAAAAGGTTGAAGCTTTCGTTCTGCAGTCGATGAAAATAATCCGACGACACAGGTGCCTTACGCTCTCCATGCTTTTTCAGTTGTAGAGACATTTAGCATTGTAGTCCAATGGTCTCAAAGCAAAAAACCTGAAGAATTTTCTGGACTAATCATCCTGAATGAATAATGGGTTAACTGAAGCAGCCTCTTGGTGGATGTGTTTCCTTCTGAACTGGTGAACTTGACTCTCGAGCGGAATACTGCGCTCAGAATCCCAGTTAAGAAATCTCTTTTTTCAAAATGTCATCTGTCTCGATATTGGCTCGACCCCTACCTGGTGATGGTGTGACTTTGTCTGAAGCAGAGTTTGATTTTTGACAACCTCATGGTGCATTTTGTAAATATTCATATTATGGACGAACGAGCTGGCTGTTTGCCCGAGTGCTTCACAGTTTGTTTCATTCTCCCCTGGCTGGGGCGGGTTGGATTTCCTTGGCTCTGCTTCTGTGGAGCTTGGTCTTCTTCCGGCACAGATAAATTATTGAGAAATACGCAAGGCGTTGGTTAGCTCGAAGTGAAAGAAAGATGAAACACCCATGATTAGCATCCATGGCGACATCATGATATTACCTTTTTGTACAGACTGCATGGATTGCCAACAAGAATAAAAACAAAAGTGTATCTCAGGATAAAAAGTTTTCAAACCCTTGTTCCTCAAGTCTCTTTTGAATATTGAAAACACCATGGTAACCAAAACTTACCGTCTGCTTCTATTAGTCCAGCGGATAGGTGCTAAAAAATGAACTAATTGTGCACTTTATGATTAAAGCATGAAACTAGGTACACTAATACTAGACATTATGGGGATCATTTTAAAGATTGGAGGCATTCTGTATCTGTCCTGTGTCCACCGTAGCGGCCATTTTCCAAAATGGCTGCCATCGAGGAGATTTTGCCGATAAGTGAATGACAAAAATACCTCTATTAACATAAAATATATATGTTCATGCTATATATATAGTAACTTACTCAAACACAAGAATTATAAATATGCCCTAAGAATATATATTTAATGGATATATGGACCAATATAGGTATTTTGATGGTCAAAATATTAAAGAAAATGAACAAATTCCTTAATATCACTTTTTTTTTTTTTAAAGATAAGGATCATATTATATTATTAGTTATAAGTTTAGAAGTAGAAATTGTTAGTAGTCATTATTAGATATAAGTTGTTATATTTGTTATTAATCATTATATGTTATAAGTAAACCATGTTTTAAATAATTAAGTAGATTATTTAAGGTGTTTTTGTTTTGCAGATCAGATCCACAATTCTTGCAATATTTAAGAAATATAATTTTCTATAATTTATTGAATTGGTGTGGTTGTGTTTCTAATAATCATTGCTTCTGTCTGTTTCAGATTGTTGTGAGTGTTAATCTAATCTACTGCTCATCATCATGAAGAAAGTCTTCAAACTAGTTCAAGCTAGCAGTGATATCACCATGTCTGTGAATGAGGACGATACACAGATGGACTGGAATAAGTGTCTTATCTGCCAGGAAAGCACCAGTGAGAAACTCACGTGTCCAGCAGACTTTGCAGAAAGGTTCCAAGGAGCTGGGTATACGTCTATTGTTCAAACTTTATCAGCATTCAACGAACTCGGTTGCTTGCCACCAAAGCTTAAGTTGACTCGAATGGACGATGGTAATGGACTGGAGAAAACATTTTCAGGTAGGAAAGCAAAATTTCATAAAACATGCAGACTTAAATTCAACCAAAATGAACTCAAACGTGCAGCTAAGCGGAAGATATGTGTAACGGACAAGAGTTCCTCTTCTGGTGAAAAGGAAAAATTCAAACGTCAAAAGGTCTCCAGGACTGGTGATGCTGTTAGCCATTGTTTCATCTGTGAGAAGCCCGCATCTGATGCCCTACCTCTCCATAGAGCCTCGACGTTTGGCCTTGACACTCGAGTGTGACAGTGCAATTAATCTCCAAGATGAGCGTCTGTTGGCAAAGCTCAGTGAAGGAGACTTAATCGCTACAGAGGCTGAGTACCACAGCCAATGCTTAGTGTCATTGAAAAACAGAGATCGAGATAGACCAACAACATCACATGACGAATGCAACACAAATATTGCTCATAACACTGCATTTGCTGAACTTATTTCATACATGCAAACTGCTCTTGAGGATGACAACATTGCCCCTGTTTTCAAAATATCTGTATTGAAAAAACTATATACTGATAGAGTTAACCAGCTGGGAGAGGGCTCCTCTGTAGTTCACTCTACACGATTCAAAAATAAAGTTCTAAGCTACTTTCCTGAGTTAGAAGCGCACAATGAAGGTCGCGATGTGCTTCTTGTCGCCAATGCAAATATTGGTAAATCGCTAAGAAGTTCGTGCCAGCTCGACGGTGACAGTGAAGCAGTGTTCATCTCTCGTGCTGCAAACATTGTTCGTAGAGACATGTTAAGAATGAAATGCTTACCATTCAGTGGTTCATTCAAAGAGGATTGTCAAGAAAATTCTGTGCCTCACTCACTGCTGATGCTGGTCACAATGATCATGTATGGGACAGATATCCAAAACCAAGAAAACTACTTGTCACAGCCAGCTTTGTCTGTGACATATAACAGCTGTGTGCGTCGACGACAACAACCATCATTGGAAACAAGACATACTGAACAGCGTGAGACACCACTTCCACTATTTCTCGGATCATTGATCCACTCAAGGACAAGATCTCGCGATCTAGTTGATACACTTTATAGGCTTGGATTGTCAGTTTCATACGACCGTGTGCTAGGCATGTCTGCAGATCTAGGAAACTCTGCCATTAGCCACTTTGAAAGTATTGGAACAGTGTGCCCACCTGCACTCCAAATTGGAGTATTCACAACATCAGCAGTCAACAACATTGACCATGACCCGACAGCAACAAGTGCGCATGGATCTTTCCATGGAATGGGCATCTCCTTGTTTCAGCACCCTGACACTGAAAATTGTGGGACTGAGCAAATGCACATACCTTTCACAAAATCTGGCAAGAAGGTCATGAACTATGTACGGAGGCAATTCACAGGCTCTGTTTGCCGTGTTGATGTGGTATTTGATGTATACAGAGAAGATAGTCTGAAGGCCACCACAAGAAAGAAGAGAGGGAAGGGCATACGGATAAGAGTGGAAGGAAACAAGAAGCTGCCTGGAAACTGGTTACAATTCCGACGGGAAGACGGTAACAAGACAGAACTTTTTAATCTCCTGAGTCAACGAGTGACAAATGAAACATTTTCCTGGTATAGTGGTCATGACTCACAGAGAAGAGCTGCGTTGTTCAGAGACAATTGACTCAGACTGGTTGTCCCCTTCTACACAGGAGGAAGGAGACACAAGAATGCTGCTGCATGCAGCAGATGGGGCCAGGCAAGGTTGCAAGAACATCTTGCTTAGAACTGTTGACACAGATGTAGTTGTACTAGCCATCAGTCTTGCTCACAAGCTTGACAGTGCACAGCTAACTGTAGCATTTGGAATGGGAAAATCGTTCCGTTACCTAGACGCAACTCACATGGCACAGACGCTGGGAAATGATAAGTGCAATGCAATACTTGCTTTTCATGCACTGACAGGGTGTGACACCACATCCAGTTTCACCGGCATAGGAAAAAGAACAGCCTGGTCATCATGGATTGCGTTTGTTGATGTCACGCCAGACTTGTGCAGACTTGCACAGACTCCAACAACAGCAAGCATAACCCAGCTTCTCCCAAACATCGAGAGGTACATTGTGCTTATGTACGACCGTGGAAGCTCTGATGATAATGTGAACATGGCCAGGAAGACTCTGTTCACACAGAAAGACAGGAGCATTGAAAACATACCTCCGACTCAAGATGTTCTCTATCAGCATCTACTTCGAGTTGGTTATCAGGCTGGCCATGTATGGGGTCAGGCCCTGTTAAAAGCACCTCACCTGCCCAGCCCAGCAGAGTTTGGATGGATGCGAAAGAACAATTTGGCCGAATGGGAAGTGATGTGGAGGAACCTGCCCCCTGCTGGTGCAGCATGCCGTGCTGTTATTAAGTGTGGCTGTATTAAAGGCTGCAGAGGAAGATGTAAATGTGCGGAAGAAAATCTACCCTGTGCATTACTCTGCAAGTGCGGTGGTTGTGAGCGAGAAGGGTGACAAGAGAACGGTTGACATTGAAACATGAGTGTTCTTGGACGTTATTGTTCTATCTCATGCATACCAAAAAACTTTTGTACTACTACAGTGTAATTTTCTGAAGTGTTTTCCTAAATGAAAGGAAAATAACACTTTGTACAAATAAACTAGTTTATCGAAACCAGTTTGTGTTACTTTATTCCTGGAATTTTGCATTTTTCCCCTCCAAATGCCCTTAAAGTGACACATAGAGGTCCCCAAAACAATCAAAAATGAATATTTATGTTATCATATATAATCCTTGGTGATACTTTAGTGTGCAGATGATATTAAAATAACAATTTGATATTTTCTGATGTAATATAAATTTATTCTAGCTAAATAATGATTCTGACTAGCGGCCATTTTTAAAATGGCCGCCACGGGTGACACAGGACAGATCCAGAATGCCTCCAATCTTTAAAATGTTCCCCATAATGTCTAGTATTAGTGTACCAAGTTTCATGCTTTAATCATAAAATGCACGATTATTCACCTATCCGCTGGACTATACAGACTTGGCATTTAATATGGAATATTTTTTTTGTGGGGGTGAACTTACTTTTCAAGATGTCTTAGAACCAAAAGTTCATTGGAATTATGTTGAAATTATTCTAGATTTTGTTAATGTGACCTTTAAAAGAAACAAAAACCACATTTGACATTTCGAAGCAAATAAATTGATCCTTGAAAGTGATGTAAACTGATATCGAACTCGATTCACGGACAGTACTGTGTTAAACTTCTGTGCGTTTTCCAGAAGTATCTCTTTATTTTGCACATTAGCCAAAAAATTTTTTAACAAAAACAAAAGTTAAATTACGACTGGGATTCTGGACAGTAAAATTACAGTTCAGTACTTCGTGTAACCCCCACGAGCATTCAGGAGAGCACGTACACGTTGAGGCATGCTGTTCACGAGATTTGCCAAGGTTTGGACAGGAATCGCTTGCCATGCAGTGACAATAGCCTGCTGCAATTCACGCACAGAGGCAGGCTGCTGGTCCAAGTGGTCGATTTGACGCGTTAATTCTGCCCACAGGTTCTCTATCGGATTCATATCCGGGGACATGGCAGGCCACTCCATATGCTCTACACCACGGTCAGCAAGAAAGTGTTGGATCACGCGAGCACGATGAGGCCGTGCATTGTCATCTTGGAAGACAAAGTTTCCTCGAAAGGCTGCACGAGCAAAAGGAAGCAATGTTTCTTCCAGAATGGCCTTGTACTTGAACTGGTTCAGGTTTCCATTCAGAACAACCAGGTCAGTTTTGCCCCCTTCATGAAAAGCAGCCCAAACGGTCACCCCACCACCTCCAGCTTGGACTCTTGGCACTATACAATCTTTGTTGTATGCTTCATGCACTTGTCTGCGCACTCGGACGCGGCCATCTTGACGATAGACCAGAAATCTAGACTCGTCACTGAAGATCACGTGATTCCAGTGCCTTGGCTGCCATTGACGGTGCTCTCTGGCCCACTGCAATCGGCACTGGCGGTGTTGTCTGGTCAGGCGTGGCTTTCTCAGGGGACGCCTGGCACGATAGCCTGCTTGAACCAGTCGTTGGTCGACTAGCCTTCTGGATACAGGCACATTTGTCAGTTGCTGCCACTCAGCCCTAAGCCGATTAGCTGACTTGGTACGGCCATTACGGACTAACCGGTGCAGCTGGCGATCATCCCTCCTTATGGTTCTGCGGGGACGTCCTGGCCTCGGTATTGGAGTAGGGACACCCCTCTGAGCATTTCGTTTCAGGATCTTTGACACCTGACCTTGAATGATGCCATACTGCCGAGCAATAGCACACTGTTTCATGCCGGAATTTCGTAAAGCCACCACTCCATGACAAACAACATTGTCGAGTTGACGGACCATCTCCAGAGGAAGCGGCAATAACTTTTTGAGACGTGCAGCAGTTGTTTTCCACTAATACAGAACGCAACAACCCTTGTATACCCGACTGTGAAGCCAATCATCAAATGCACTTGTCCGTACATTTTGCCACGCCACCTGTGATATAATCCTGTTGTTGACTTCTTGCTGCGACAGACAATCAGTGACATGGTTCTTTTAACAAATAAATCACCAAAGTGTTAAAGAAACTCACCAGATTGATATACTGAGTTAAGAAAGTAAACCCAAGTCAAGAAAAAAAAATATTCCATATTAAATGCCAAGTCTGTAATTTGCTTTGGTCTCAGATGATGTCAGCACCCATAGAGTATGCTTTTTCTGACTAACTAGGGGTCACATTCCATTCAGGAAACATTAAAACTGTTTTATGAGGAGAGAAGTACACCAAGTGCTTGAAGGAAAATTGGTTCAAACAAGAAAACTAAAACAATAAAGTTTTACTCAAAAAGTGCAGAACAGTGAGTTCACTCAAGGGTGTCAATAAAATGAAGTCGGCCGAAAGAAGCAGGAATAAGAGCTTTTTTTAGCCGCGTCGCAGACGCTGCTCATAGAGTGCCCTCTGCTGTTGTTGTTGTAACGTTGTTATCTCTGCTTCTTCTTCTTCTTCTTCTTCTTCTTGTTCTTGCAGAGAAGACAAAACCTCAAAGCTCCACCTATTCTGGGAACCATAGCTCCACACATTTTGGGAGAGGCTTCATATAAACAAATATCCACCATTTTATTAACTCGCATAGCTTTGAGGCCTGTTTTGTAGGCCCGTGGTGTCTTCCTCTCTCACACAGTTTTCTTTCAAATCAAATTCGATATATCATTTCATTTTTCACAGTCGCTAACATAGTTTTAGACTCGGTTGAAAAAAAACGGGAAGAAAATCCGATGAAAGTTGCCCTTTATAGAACGAAATGAATTCTCAAAGGCCTGTAACTTCAAGTCCATTGTGATATATATATTTTTTAATCGCGGCATGGTCAGTCATACACCGCTCGAAATAAGAGACGGGAAAATGCCGAGATATATATATTTTGTTTCAATCGTGGCATGCTCAGTCATACACCGCCCGAAATAACAGACGGGAAAATGCCGAGATATATAAAAAATTCGTCCATTTGATGACAATCGTCACGATGAAATATTTAATTTATACGTCGTCACAATAATGTGGAGAGAGGAGCATAGCTTCGTTCACGTGTCGGCACATACGGGAAATTGCCGAGATATATATTTTTTTTACATCGCGGCATGGTCAGTCATACACCGCCTGAAATAACAGACGGGAAAATGCCGAGATATATTAAAAATTCGTCCATTTGATGACAATCGTCACGATGAAATATTTAATTTATACGTCGTCACAATAATGTGGAGAGAGGAGCATAGCTTCGTTCACGTGTCGCCACACACGGGAAATTGCCGAGATATATTTTTTTTTGAATCGCGGCATGGTCAGTCATACACCGCCTGAAATAACAGACGGGAAAATGCCGAGATATATTAAAAATTCGTCGCCACACACGGGAAATTGCCGAGATATATTTTCACTTTGCACAAAAATAACATCAAGTAATCGAATCAATAGGAATGTCCTGTGCTTATAACATCGACGTTATAGGCACAGCTGCATCTAGGCATTGTGTAACATCGACGCGGCTTTTGTTTTAATTAAAACTTTTTGTTCTTGTTATTCTACAGAAAGGAAGAATCTCAACTGTTTATCGTAACGGTCAACAACAAATGACAAGAGCAGTCTGCAATCGCTGGTTAAAACAGGTAGCCGGTCTCGGGAGTACCTTCTCCTGATATTGTCGGCGAGACGAGTCCAGCGACTGGATGAGCGCCGTGGCATGTCCGATGAACATGGCGTAGCAGGTGGCACCGACGATCATGCTCAGCATCGTGAGCCATAGGTCGGCCATGCTTACGGGAGCACGCTGTCCGTATCCGATGCACAACATATGGCTCATCGCCTTAAACAGGGCGAATGAGTACTGCTTGCTCCACGAGTCATTCTGCCAAGTGGGATGCACATCAATCACACACGACTCAAACACATTTTCGATCTCAGTGATCTAACTAAGGCTCATGGAGGACTTTGTACATTCGGTATATCACAGGTAGAACATGTACATTAGGATAGATCGGTGTACCTTGACATGAATTTATGACATTAGGAGACGATGGATAAATGGGCATTGCATGTGTAAACTGAACCTGGGATGGCAGCACATCATGGACTAGTTCTCACAAAGGTAACACCACACACATGTGGTCCATGCACATATTACCTTCAAAATGACCACTGCCTTCACTGGATCCATGGAGTCTTTCAACATTTGATCCCAGCAATCCCAGTTCTCACTGTGTCCTAAAGCAACAAATCCAACTAGGACGTTGTACAAAGTTGGAAATGAATCTAAAATGGTAAATTAAGTAAATGTTTTTTCATCTTCTGCATTATCTTTACAGAATGGACAAATGAGTCGTTTTGAATTAATATTACATAATGCTTACATTCTCAACAATTAATTTACCACTACTGTATTGATACCCGCAAAGAAGTCTTCATTCTGAAGTGTCCCCAGTACAGGTGCTGTTGTGTTTTTGATTGTTTTCTTAAACTGATGCTGCCAAAACCAGCCATAATTAATCAATTCATGCAAATACAGCACCTTTCTGGACCATGTGACAATACACCTGATGTGCTGTGCTACCCTTGTAGATTCCAGCAAAAACTACAAAAAAAAAACCCTGTCCAGTGTATAAACATGCAATATCCTCCTATTTTCCAAAGACACTATGGCCGCAGTTCCCAACCTGGGGGGCCATGGTGTATTTCTCGGGGGGCCATGAGGTAATTTGAACCATATTAAAAATTAAATATTGTTGTTTTGTTTTTTTAAATATTGTTTTGACTTTGATATTGTTTTGTGTTTTTTTCTATTGCAGATTTGACGTTATGGCTTCTGGGAGTAAGAAAAGAAAGTATCTTGACGAATACATAAAGCTTGGATTCACGTCCATTACTGTGTCTGGCCAAGATAAACCACAATGTGTGCGGTGTCACAAGGTTTTGAGTACTGAATCCATGAGGCCATCCAAGTTGAAGTTGCACCTCGAGACGAATCACGCACAACATGCAAAGCAGGATCCCGAATTTTTCAAGCGGCATGAAAAAATTTTAAAGCGACAGAATTTGGATGAGGGAGGAGCTTTTCAACAACAAAATGTAGCAACTGTCCAGGCTTCTTATGAAGTTTCTCTTGAAATTGCAAAGAAGAAAAAACCCCACTCGATTGGGGAGACACTCATCAAGCCTTGTACCCTCCTCATTGTCGAACGGTTTCTCGGCAAGGCAGAGGCTCGCAAAGTTGAACAGGTGTCTTTATCGAATAACACAGTGCAGCGTCGTATCCGTGACATGTCGGAAGATGTGAAACAACAGATCATCAATGAGATTAAGGCGGCGCCTTTCGGCTTGTTTTCTTTTCAACTTGATGAATCGACCGATGTTAGTTCTTGCTCCCAGCTACTGGCATTCGTTCGCTATGTCAAGGGAGATGATATCAAGGAAGAATTATTGTTCTGCAGTGCCCTGGTGTTTCGGATTCGTCACTTCCGTTGTTGTGGTTTTCATCCACTGTAAACATTTTTGATTCCATGTACTATTTTTGTTGTCGTTTAAAGGAAAATGGAGATTATTATTTTCAAAAGGTAAAAAGTTAATGTTTTAAATGAAACCGGAACCGGACAACGATGAAGAGGAAGAAGAGGAAGAGAAGGCGGAGCGAGTGAGTCGGAGAAGAAGCCTAGCTGCTTCGAGGTCTGGAGCGAACAATTGGCGAACGAGAGTCACGAGTGAACTTTGGGTTTCCCAGGAAAGGGATTCCTGCGACAGAGTTGTTATCGCTGTGACAGATCCACCTGCGTGTCAGGTTTTGTGGTTGATTCCGACGAGAATAATCATAGTGCCGTTACGCCTCGAGAACGGGCCGTCGGCCATTTTGACTCGCGCGCTTTGCGCTTCGCTCAAGGTTTTTCACTTCGCTTCAAACCATTTTCACCGCATTCAGACGCTTATCGTGTGTGTGTGTGTGTGTGTGTGTGTGTGTGTGTGTGTGTGTGTGTGTGTGTGTGTGTGTAACGTGGCTTTTGAGTTGGAAATCTGCAGTTCGCCGAGTGGGAGCCGTGGAACGTCCATACCCGAGGGTGTGATTTCCCAGTCGCCTTGAGGGTGCCTTTACGCAGCTTTGGCAGCGGGACTGTGACTGTCATCCGAACGGGATTCTGGTCTCGATTAGACATCGTTCTGACGATCGCTGGAGTGGATCGACTTTGGCTTGATGCCGGAATAGAGACATTGGGGAATGTTCTTCTTTTCGCTCACTTGGAGCACAGTGTTATATTGTACGAACCTGATGGTACCATCATAGGAAATACATATTGTGTTACGGATTCGTCACTTCCGTTGTTGTGGTTTTCCTCCACTTGAAACATTTCTGATTATATGTACTATTATTGTCTTCAAAAGGTTTATTGTTCATGAACTGTTTGCAAAGGATAAAAGCGTTAATGTTAAAAAGAGACAGGAAGCCGGATCGTGAGCCGGAAGAAGAAGAAGAGGAAGGAAAAAAGGAGGCATGGCGAGTGAAGTCGGACAAGAAGCGAGTAGCTTCCAGCTCCGTAGCGAGCGTTGTCGAACGAAAGTCGCGAGTGAACTTTGAGTTTCCTTGAAAGGAGTTCCTGCGATAGGTGTTATCGCTGGGGGATTGAAAAACCTGCGTGGTCAGGTTTGGGCGTTGCGATTCTGAAGAATCATCGCCGGGTCGTGTCGACTCAAGTGAGAGCCGTCAGCCATTTTGACACTCGCGCTTTGTTCAATAAAAGGTCTTCGCTACGCGTCAGCTTTTTCACCATCCTGTCGTCTGTCGGGGATGTGTGTGCACAACGCTGAGTTTGAAGTTTAAGTGGCGGTTCGCCGACTGAACCGGGAACGTTCCTATCTGGAGGGCGCTTTTGGGATTTCCCATTGCGCCGCGAGTTTGCTTTTGGTTTTTGGACCACGTGAGTTTTTGCATCGCTTCGACCGCCTACGCCTGAGAGCTGCTTCGGCGGTGCGACTGCCCTTGCCATCCGCACGGGATTCTGGTCTCGATTGGACATTGTTCTAGCGATCGCTGGAGCGAGTCAACCTTGTCTTGAGGATGGGAATATAGAGACATTGGGGAAGGTTTTTTCACTCACTTGGAACACCGTGAGTTATCCTATGCTAGTTGATGGTAACATCATAAGATGTATTGAGTGTACTTTTGATTGCCATTTGTTGTACCGTTATTCTTGTGTGATTTTTAATACAATATTTGTTTGTTGATAATCATTGGTGTGGTTTCACTATTAATTTCTGACACAGAATAACATTTTTTTTGCCGTGGCTCCTCTCGGGACTCGGAGGTACATCGCGACCAGGGGGTCGGGGAGGAGCACGTAACAATTGGTTGTACAATTGATTACTATTGTTGTTGTACTGTTATTCTTGTGTGATCTTAATACAATATTTGTTTGTTGGTAACAATTGGTGTGGCTTCACCATTGATCTTTGACATACAGAATAACACATCTTTCTGCCGTGACTCATCTCGGGACTCGGAGGTACACCGTGACCAGGGGGTTTGGGGAGGAGCACGTAACACCTGGAAACAACGACAAAAGCTAACAAACGACGTCATAGAAAAAATGAAGTTGTTCTTCCTTCTTGTTCATTCTTGTCGCTTCTTGTCCCTTCTTGTCCCTTCTGTGTGTGGAAAAAATGTCCCTTCTTGTCTATTGGTCGACATTTTCTACAAGTTATGGAATGTCCCTCCTTTTCTCTACTTTGCCACATGGCACATACCATATAAAGGGGCCTTTTCTATGCCCCCAGCATTTTACCCAAGAAGATAAACTATGGGATGATCTTCTTCTTTCTTTGATGTCATATTGCTTCATCACAATAGTCGCACAATGCCAGGTATTCAAATAGCATTGAATGGTCATTGATGTACAAAATATTTAAGCAAATAAGGCAATTCCTTTTCAAATACTATTTTCCAATGTTAGCTTTCATTGTGCTGCTAATATTTCATCAAGACGCACAGTTTTAGTCTACGGTATGTTTGATACTCGGTAGTTGTACATACACCTTCTGGACTCGCATCAGGTGAAGCAATGTTTTTTTCAGTGATTAAATCATCAAACTTCATAAACTGGACAAATCCACTCTCAGAATCTCATGGAATCTCAAACCCTAGATGTGTGGGAGCCATGCACACAAAATGCCTGGGGATTTTTCAGAGAAAGAGGTGTACACTTTATCAAAAGCAAATTCTGTCGAGGTAAAGCAGCAGAGGCCATTGTAAATAATCACAAAGGAGCAATGCAAGGGCACCCAGGAGCAGTGAGAGAAAAATGCCTTATTGTCCCATTGTGGTTGATATCCTTCGGCCTTCGCGTGCCCATTAGCCAGCAAGGTGGGCTTTTCAGGGCTGTCTCTGACAGCGAAGGTCAAATCGACACAGAAAAATACATTTGTTGTGTACAACATTGTACAACATTGTAAAGTGCACAACGAACCAAGGTAAGTAAGTCAAATGGATGTGGGCCACATAAATATACCTTAAGAGTGGTGGGCTGGTGGTGGTGTGGAAGGGGTGAGGGAGAGCGTGAAGGAAGGGAACACACCTTCAGTGGTCGTGTGGGAGGGGTGATGGAGAGCGTGAAGGAAGGGAACACACCTTCAGTGGTCGTGTGGGAGGGGTGAGGGAGAGCGTGAAGGAAGGGAACACACCTTCAGTGGTCGTGTGGGAGGGGCGAGGGAGAGCGTGTAGGAAGGGAACACATCTTCAGTGGTCGTGTGGGAGGGGTGAGGGAGAGCGTGTAGGAAGGGAACACACCTTCAGTGGTCGTGTGGGAGGGGTGAGGGAGAGCGTGTAGGAAGGGAACCCACCTTCAGTGGTCGTGTGGGAGGGGTGAGGAAGAGCGTGTAGGAAGGGAACACACCTTCGGTGGTCGTGTGGGAGGGGTGAGGGAGAGCGTGTAGGAAGGGAACACACCTTCAGTGGTCGTGTGGGAGGGGTGAGGGAGAGCGTGTAGGAAGGGAACACACCTTCGGTGGTCGTGTGGGAGGGGTGAGGGAGAGCGTGTAGGAAGGGAACACACCTTCAGTGGTCGTGTGGGAGGGGTGAGGGAGAGCGTGTAGGAAGGGAACACACCTTCGGTGGTCGTGTGGGAGGGGTGAGGGAGAGCGTGAAGGAAGGGAACACACCTTCAGTGGTCGTGTGGGAGGGGTGAGGGAGAGCGTGTAGGAAGGGAACACACCTTCGGTGGTCGTGTGGGAGGGGTGAGGGAGAGCGTGAAGGAAGGGAACACACATTCAGTGGTCGTGTGGGAGGGGTGAAGGAGAGCGTGTAGGAAGGGAACACCCCTTCAGTGGTCGTGTGGGAGAGGTGAGGGAGAGCGTGTAGGAAGGGAACACCCCTTCAGTGGTGGTGTGGGAGGGGTGAGGGAGAGCGTGTAGGAAGGGAACACATCTTCAGTGGTCGTGTGGGAGGGGTGAAGGAGAGCGTGAAGGAAGGGAACACACATTCAGTGGTGGTGTGGGAGGGGTGAAGGAGAGCGTGTAGGAAGGGAACACACCTTCAGTGGTGGTGTGGGAGGGGTGAGGGAGAGCGTGAAGGAAGGGAACACACATTCAGTGGTCGTGTGGGAGGGGTGAAGGAGAGCGTGTAGGAAGGGAACACCCCTTCAGTGGTCGTGTGGGAGAGGTGAGGGAGAGCGTGTAGGAAGGGAACACACCTTCAGTGGTGGTGTGGGAGGGGTGAGGGAGAGCGTGTAGGAAGGGAACACATCTTCAGTGGTCGTGTGGGAGGGGTGAGGGAGAGTGTGTAGGAAGGGAACACACCTTCAGTGGTCGTGTGGGAGGGGTGAGGGAGTGTGAAGGAAGGGAACACACCTTCAGTGGTCGTGTGGGAGGGGTGAGGGAGAGCGTGTAGGAAGGGAACACACCTTCAGTGGTCGTGTGGGAGGGGTGAGGGAGAGCGTGTAGGAAGGGAACACACCTTCAGTGGTGGTGTGGGAGGGGCGAGGGAGAGTGTGTAGGAAGGGAACACACCTTCAGTGGTCGTGTGGGAGGGGTGAGGGAGAGCGTGTAGGAAGGGAACACACCTTCAGTGGTCGTGTGGGAGGGGTGAGGGAGAGTGTGTAGGAAGGGAACACACCTTCAGTGGTCGTGTGGGAGGGGTGAGGGAGAGCGTGAAGGAAGGGAACACACCTTCAGTGGTCGTGTGGGAGGGGTGAGGGAGAGCGTGAAGGAAGGGAACACACCTTCAGTGGTCGTGTGGGAGGGGTGAGGGAGAGCGTGTAGGAAGGGAACACATCTTCAGTGGTCGTGTGGGAGGGGTGAGGGAGAGTGTGTAGGAAGGGAACACACCTTCAGTGGTCGTGTGGGAGGGGTGAGGGGTGAGGGAGAGTGTGAAGGAAGGGAACACACCTTCAGTGGTCGTGTGGGAGGGGTGAGGGAGAGCGTGTAGGAAGGGAACACATCTTCAGTGGTCGTGTGGGAGGGGTGAGGGAGAGTGTGAAGGAAGGGAACACACCTTCAGTGGTCGTGTGGGAGGGGTGAGGGAGAGCGTGTAGGAAGGGAACACACCTTCAGTGGTCGTGTGGGAGGGGTGAGGGAGAGCGTGAAGGAAGGGAACACACCTTCAGTGGTCGTGTGGGAGGGGTGAGGGAGAGCGTGTAGGAAGGGAACACATCTTCAGTGGTCGTGTGGGAGGGGTGAGGGAGAGCGTGTAGGAAGGGAACACACCTTCAGTGGTCGTGTGGGAGGGGTGAGGGAGAGCGTGTAGGAAGGGAACACATCTTCAGTGGTCGTGTGGGAGGGGTGAGGGAGAGTGTGTAGGAAGGGAACACACCTTCAGTGGTCGTGTGGGAGGGGTGAGGGAGAGTGTGAAGGAAGGGAACACACCTTCAGTGGTCGTGTGGGAGGGGTGAGGGAGAGCGTGTAGGAAGGGAACACACCTTCATGCTGTTTAGGGAAATCCAGCAGTCCGGAGGATAATCCTGAAGCATGGGCACGAGAAACTGCAGGCAGCCATCCCAGTGACACAGCAGGAGCATCATTCCGATCAGGTTGAAGATGCGCACCACAGCACTCGCCAGGTCATAGGTCATGTGAAAGATCTGCCACACGCAGTACAGTATGTACTACAGTGTGCAACCTGCGTGGAGGTTGGACTTCCGCTGGTGGATCGGTATCACCTCAGCACTATTTCCACGGCTTATACACACATTTCATATGAGCGTTAATAAACATGGCGCATTGGGCTTTTCGAGTCGGTGCACTCATCCTTAGTGCACCGCAAGGTGCTTGATCTCAGGGCAAAGCCAACATTTTGAAAGTACCAGTCATGAGAAAAGTGGTTAGACCGATTCACATCTCAGGAATATGAACAGCATTGTTTGAATGTCTATTTTAACCACAAAATAACCACAATGGTGTGTAATGAACACAACATGCCATGTTTCTTCACGTGAACACGTCGTACAATTGGCAATCACCAGCATGGACTTCCCTGAGGGCAATACCAAGCTCACTTCCCTGAGGGCAATACCAAGCTCACTTCCCTGAGGGCAATACCAAGCTCACTTCACTGAGGGCAATACCAAGCTCACTTCCCTGAGGGCAATACCAAGCTCACTTCCCTGAGGGCAATACCAAGCTCACTTCCCTGAGGGCAATACCAAGCTCACTTCCCTGAGGGCAATACCATACTCACTTCCCTGAGGGCAATACCAAGCTCACTTCCCTGAGGGTAATACCAAGCTCACTTCCCTGAGGGCAATACCAAGCCCACTTCCCTGAGGGCAATACCAAGCTCACTTCA
This sequence comes from Myxine glutinosa, assembly GCF_964187855.1. Classification (NCBI taxonomy): domain Eukaryota; kingdom Metazoa; phylum Chordata; class Myxini; order Myxiniformes; family Myxinidae; genus Myxine; species Myxine glutinosa. The sequence continues at coordinate 136,494,965 of NC_136262.1, read as the reverse complement.
CTGAGGGCAATACCAAGCTCACTTCCCTGAGGGCAATACCAAGCTCACTTCCCTGAGGGCAATACCAAGCTCACTTCCCTGAGGGCAATAGCATACTCACTTCCCTGAGGGCAATACCAAGCTCACTTCCCTGAGGGCAATACCAAGCTCACTTCCCTGAGGGCAATACCAAGCTCATTCCCCGAGGGCAATACCAAGCTCACTTCCCTGAGGGCAATACCAAGCTCACTTCCCTGAGGGCAATAGCATACTCACTTCCCTGAGGGCAATACCAAGCTCACTTCCCTGAGGGCAATACCAAGCTCACTTCCCTGAGGGCAATACCAAGCTCATTCCCCGAGGGAAATACCAAGCTCACTTCCCTGAGGGCAATACCATACTCACTTCCCCGAGGGCAATACCATACTCACTTCCCCGAGGGCAATACCATACTCACTTCCCTGAGGGCAATACCAAGCTCACTTCCCCGAGGGCAATACCAAGCTCACTTCCCCGAGGGCAATACCAAGCTCACTTCCCCGAGGGCAATACCAAGCTCACTTCCCCGAGGGCAATACCAAGCTCACTTCCCCGAGGGCAATACCAAGCTCACTTCCCTGAGGGCAATACCAAGCTCACTTCCCTGAGGGCAATACCAAGCTCACTTCCCTGAGGGCAATACCAAGCTCACTTCCCTGAGGGCAATACCAAGCTCACTTCCCTGAGGGCAATACCAAGCTCACTTCCCCGAGGGCAATACCAAGCTCACTTCCCCGAGGGCAATACCAAGCTCACTTCACTGAGGGCAATACCAAGCTCACTTCCCTGAGGGCAATACCAAGCTCACTTCCCCGAGGGCAATACCAAGCTCACTTCCCCGAGGGCAATACCAAGCTCACTTCCCTGAGGGCAATACCAAGCTCACTTCCCTGAGGGCAATACCAAGCTCACTTCCCTGAGGGCAATACCAAGCTCACTTCCCCGAGGGCAATACCAAGCTCACTTCCCCGAGGGCAATACCAAGCTCACTTCACTGAGGGCAATACCAAGCTCACTTCACTGAGGGCAATACCAAGCTCACTTCACTGAGGGCAATACCAAGCTCACTTCCCTGAGGGCAATACCAAGCTCACTTCCCCGAGGGCAATACCAAGCTCACTTCCCTGAGGACAATACCAAGCTCACTTCCCTGAGGGCAATACCAAGCTCACTTCCCTGAGGGCAATACCAAGCTCACTTCCCTGAGGGCAATACCATACTCACTTCCCCGAGGGCAATACCATACTCACTTCCCTGAGGGCAATACCAAGCTCACTTCCCTGAGGGCAATACCAAGCTCACTTCCCTGAGGGCAATACCAAGCTCACTTCCCCGAGGGCAATACCAAGCTCACTTCCCCGAGGGCAATACCAAGCTCACTTCCCTGAGGGCAATACCAAGCTCACTTCCCTGAGGGCAATACCAAGCTCACTTCCCTGAGGGCAATACCAAGCTCACTTCCCTGAGGGCAATACCAAGCTCACTTCCCTGAGGGCAATACCAAGCCCACTTCACTGAGGGCAATACCAAGCTCACTTCCCTGAGGGCAATACCAATGTCACTTCCCTGAGGGCAATACCAAGCTCACTTCCCTGAGGGCAATACCAAGCTCACTTCCCCGAGGGCAATACCAAGCTCACTTCCCTGAGGGCAATACCAAGCTCACTTCCCTGAGGGCAATACCAATGTTTGCCTAATTGCGAAAAAACAGAATTGCTTTCCAGAAAATATGATTCGGCAGAATGGAGAATCCAATTCAAACAACACAAAAATTGTGTCCTAAATAAACAAAATTGTGAACAATGAATTATTGATAGTTTATATTTGTGATAAAACATAATAAGTGTACAATTTCGATTTCGGTGCATACATACAAAGAAAGGTGTGTGTATCTCAAAAACAATCACCGATGAGCTCCGATATACATTTTTCTTGTCTACAGACAAAATAAGGTGCAATGAAGGTAAATCATGAATTTTAGCGGATTAGCATTTTCCCAGCACACCTGGTGCTGTTAGTCCTGGTGTTGATTGAGGAGAAGTTAAACCCCAGGGCAGCATGTGCTTCTTGGGCTTTTCTCATTAGTTGGACCCTAATGGGACGATTTCAAAACATTAACCAAAAAAGTGTCGTTCTGTTAAAAAAAAGAAAAAAAGATTAAAAACAAATATGAAGCATCAGGAACGTCAAATTGTGAAATGATCAAAAAACACCAATTACGTTACAAATGAACTATTTATTAGCCAATCTTCACAAACCGTTACAAATAAACTATTGGCCAATCTTCACAAACCGTTACAAATAAACTATTGGCCAATCTTCACAAACCGTTACAAATAAACTATTGGCCAATCTTCACAAACCGTTACAAATAAACTATTGGCCAATCTTCACAAACCGTTACAAATAAACTTTTGTTCCAGAGGCGGGAGAAAAGTGGAATGAAAGAGTGCAGGTGAGCAGAGAGTCTTGATTTTAGCAGTTTCACCAGAAGTGGGGTGCTGGCAGATCTTGTCAGAGCTGAAGGAATATTTGGGGGACAGAGCACAGACAGAGCTGGGGGGGGGGGGGGGGTGGGGCGTGGGGGGAGAGGCAGGGCCAGAGAGGAGTCAGTAGAAGACAGAAAGACCACCAACCTGCCTGCGGTGAGCGAGTGAAAGGCCCTTGGAGTTAGCTTCATCGCGGGAGATTCCAATGATTCTGAACGCTTTGGTTTCAACAGCGTGAAGCCGAGCCAGGTGTGAGGCAGGAGCACCGGCCCAGAGGGGAGAGCAGTATTCCATCGAGCTGCGGATGAAAGCCTTGTATGTGGTGAGGAGCTCAGGTGTGCCAAGGAAGGACTTCGCACGACGGAGGATGCCCAGACGGCGACTGGCTTTGGAGGCCAGTTTTAGTCAGGTTCACTATGTTAACAAATATAATTTCGTTCAAAAATTTGGGAGATTAGCAAACCTGTACATTTTTGGAATATTCAGAGCATGAGGAATCCAAAAATCAATGTTGGCATTTGCACAGACACCTGCATGGCCGCCATTTTGGATTTTGAAAATGGCCGCCATAAAATACATATTTTGCGCGATCTCGGCTTCCAGTCAACCTAGAGACTTAATTAAATATGCTAATCCTATGTATTCTGGGTCAAGGAATCCAATAAAGGCCTCAAAATAGTGCTCAGGATTATAGAAAAGCAACAAACAAAGGTAATTGAAAACCATTGTCTTTATATTTGTGATACAACTGTATTACATAATACATGATATTGCAAGTCCTTTGTAGTTATAGGTTTGGGTTTATAAAGCAAGAAAGCAGCCTTGTTAGTATCAGATTGGACTATAAGTCCTACACACAGGATCTACTAGGTCTACACCATTCAGGAATATGCTTTTACAGATCTTCATCACTGTCCTGAGTGTCATTTTCGCAAAGGTGTCTACGCAAATGTAAACATTAATTTTTGGATTCCTCATGCTCTGACTATTCCAAAAATGTATAGTTTTGCTAATCTACCAAAATTTTGAACGAAAAACATAGTGAACCTGACTAATTTGAAATGTGGTTTTCCCAGGAAAGATCATGGCACATAGTGAGACCCAAAAGCTTGAGTGACAGAACTTCTTCGAGAGGATTGTTGAGAAAGTAGATTGGTGGGTTGTCCAGATGGTCTTTTGGGAGAGACATAGTGAGAGTGTGTGATTTGTCAGGATTGAAAGACATGTTCCACTTGTTTGAAGGTTTGTGATTTAATCCAGATCTGCAGAGAATGAAGAGGCTGCCGCCTGCCGATCTGAGGGATGACATATGGATCCGCAGAGAGTGGAGACATCAGCAAAGAGATAGAGAGGATTTTCCAGAGAGTCGGAGAGATCAATAATGAAGACCAGAAAGAGGACAGAGCCCAGAACACTGCATTGAGGAACTCCAGTCTGAACAGGAAGGGGAGATGAGAGGAAACCATTCAGGGCCACACGTTGATTACGACCAGAGAGGAAGTCCGCAAGCCATGCGTGAAGATTTCCATGGATACCAGAGGAGGAGAGTTTGGTGAACAGAGCGGGGTGCCAGACCGTATCAAAGGCACGAGACATGTCAAGGGAGACAGCTCTGATTTCCTGTTTGGCATTGAGGACCTCCATCCATTGTTCAGACAACAGAAGCAGCATGTCCAGAGTAGAAAAAGTCACTCAAGCTTTTGGGTCTCACTATCTGCCATGATCTTTCCTGGGAAAACCACATTTCCAAGCTGGCCTCCAAAGCCAGTCGCAAACTGGGCATCCTCCGTCATGCGAAGTCCTTCCTTGGCACACCTGAGCTCCTCACCACATACAAGGCTTTCATCCGCGGCTCAATAGAGTACTGCTCTCCCCTCTGGGCTGGTGCTCCTGCCTCACACCTTGCTCGTCTTCACGCTGTTGAAACCAAAGCGTTCAGAATCATTGGAATCTCCCGCGATGATGCTATCTCCGAGGGTCTTTCACTTACTCACCGCAGGCAGGTTGGTGGTCTTTCCGTCTTCTACCAACTCCTCTCCGGCCTTGCTCCCCCAGCTCTCTCTGGGCTCTGTCCCCCAAATATTCCTACAGGTCGCACAAGATCTGCCTGCCAGCCTCTTATGGTTAAACTGCCAAAATCAAGACTCTCTGCTCACCTTCACTCCTTCATTCCTCTTTTCTCCCGCCTCTGGAACAAACTCCCTCACTCTCTTCAATCCCACTCCTCCCTCCAGGTCTTTAAAACAGCTGTTCACCACCATCTCTTATCTTCCCCGATCCAAAACCTTGATATTTTCTACCCCCGCTAATTTCACCCCAAATCCACCTTTTTGAAATACCAACTTCTTTCCCGGAAGTCCTTGGTGTCCTCGTGTTTATACTTCTCCCACCCCCTCCCCCTTCCCACGCCCCCCCCCAAGCCCTCTCCCTCCCACACATCTCCCGATGTCCCTGCTCTCAAATGTTGTGTTTGTGTGCTTCCCCTTCTCTCCCCATCTTGTCTACCGCTCCCTCTTTTTATATATTTTGTTTATCTGTTTGACAAACAGACAAACTGTTTGTTTTTGTCTGCTTGTTTGTCTGTTTTGTTTGTCTGTTTTTGTTTGTCTGTCTGTTTGATTTATTTTTTTTTGTGTGATAAATGTTAGCTCTTTCACGAGCCTCGATTCTGTATACAAAAAAAAAAATGACCTGGTCTGAATCCAAATTGATGATGTGAGATCAAGCCATTGGAGAAGAGGAAGGATTTCATGTCAGAAGCGATGATTGATTCCATGACCTTGCTGATGATTGGGAGCAGGCTGATTGGTCTGTAGTTGCAAGGATCTGTTTTTGCACCTTTTTTGTGTAAAGCGGTAATGTTGGCTGATTTCCAAGAAAAAGGCAGATGACCTTGAGGAAAAGAGAGGCTGAAGAGAACAGAGAGAGGGTGAGATTGAGTGGCAAAGCAGGATTTTAGGACCTGTGAGCTGATGCCGTCTGGTCTAGTTGCAGAATCAGAGTCGAGGTTTGACAGAAACTTCTCCACCTTGTCGGGAGAGAAGGACACAGAGTCCAGGAGCAGCTGGGTACGACCGGGTACGATTGGGTACGGTGGGTACAGAGCGGGATGTGTTTGGGAAACAAGATTTTGAGGCAAACACGGAGTTTCGGCATTTAGCTTTTTCATGTGCAGAGTCAGCTGTGCAGCCGTTTGAGGTAAGGGTGGGGAGGAGGGGGAACAAACACCAGAAACAGATTTGACCAGCCGCCACCAGGATTTGGAGGAGGGAGACTGGTTTGAGAGTTTAGTCTTAAGAGTGGAGAGATAGTGCTTCCTGGCTCTTCTGAGGGTAGACACCCACTTGTTCCGAGCTCTGTGAAAGGAACTGAGATTGCCTTCCGTTGGATTTGCCTTCCATGAGGCGAAGGCAAGTTGGTTCAGGGCAGCAGCCTCACCACAAGATTCTGTGTATCATGGACGGGAGGAAAGGTAAGACAACTGAAGACGAGATGGGATAAATCTGTGCATGAGAGAGAGAGAGAGCAGTTTGCTTTGGAAGAATTCCCAGGATGAGGTGATGTCAGAGGCAGTAGAGATGGGAGACCAGTCCAGATGATTGATGGCTGCTTGAAGACCGTGCCAGTCAGCCTGAGTGAAATGCCAGACTCGTCGATGTTGAGGGGCCTCTCTGAGATATATCCACTTTAACAAGCATATGGTCAGATGAACCGATTGGAGCAGAAGAAGAGCAGCAGACAATTGTGGGGAAGTTATTCATAATCAAGTCGAGAAGAGAAGATGTACCATTGACTGAGATCCCTGTCGGGAAATTGACAGATTGTGTCAGTCCCAGTTGGTCGCAGAAATCCTTTGCTGAGGTGCCATGGCTGGTGAGAGAGGTACCCACAGGCCAGCCAGCTGGCATGTCAGTCGGAGTCGCCACATATGAGGAAGAGAGAGTTGGGATGAGTGGATAGAAGTTGGTCCATGTTCAAACATTAAAGTAGTAATACTAGTAGTGCAGACTTATCTTACAAATTGCAATACATTCACATTTTCCTGCGATACGACACCAAAATACCAAGACAATACAATGCCCAATCCACATTGCCTGCTTTGTCCTGGCCTTGCAATCATTGTGCAAATTCACCACTACTTGTTCATGTCACCTACATCTACAAATTTGAAAGGCCAATATTTTAGATGTTTGATAATTTGGAGGAGAGGGGCAGGAGGAGGGGTGTTTAAACTGTTGCTGGTCCATTAATAGGATCCATTTCATAGCAATCCGAAATATTCAGGCTTTGCATTACATGAATGGGGCTTTTTTCGCATTCAAGAACTGCCATTCTAATTTTTGCTTTTCATTCCTCCCGATTTAGAAAAAAACATGTCATTATGTACAGCATCTCCGTATTATCCCCCAGACCATAGATCACAGGGAAATGCTTTGTTTCCGTTTTGTCATAGCAACATTGTTGGCTCTGACACTCAAACAGGCAATTATTCAAATTATAGCCATTACTCAGGGTTACCACATTGTAGTTAATTGTATATCTTTCCATGATGTGCGTGCAGAGTGGGAGACTCTCAATGTAAACTTTGCTGATTGTTTTGCCCCGCTCAGTGTGGAGGAATATATATTATTTAATATATCTCTGTGTAGGTGTGGAGGAATATATAATTATTTATATATTCTTTCCTCTGGCAAAATGTGTTTTCCTCTTTCAGAAAAGGCTTGGAACATTCTTGGTTCGGAGGGGTCAGGGAGGAGTGACCTATGGAACAGATAAGGGTGTTTTCATCATTTTAACTGCGTCTAACTGTCTGAAATGGCTCTTAGTAGTTCGGTTCGATGCAGACCAGACCAGACCCGTCTGGGCCGCTGTCTGGGCCCAGCTCGGTGCGGACTTCTGACATTCCTTGCCCGAATAAGGAAATTCAGTTCGAACAAGAGGAGAACTGAATTTCTAGATAAAAGGGAGCTTATTCGAGGAGAACAACACACACGGAGCTGCGCTGGACCGAGGACCAAAGGAGAGGAGATTGGGGCCATGCTGCCGGCTGAACGAGACTTCGTCGAGTTTAGTTAGTTCATAGTTATTTTACCTTGCATCAGTTCGTAATTGCCTACCCTTCCCTTTGAGTTAAATAAACCGAATATAAGAACAAAGTGGAGTCTTCCGTTCCTCTTTCATTAAATAAATAGAACTCCTCCACATCAGCAACATCCTTAAAATATGTCTGACAGGTACTGATACCATAATGACTTCTACATTGTCTCACTGGTGGGGATACAGATACAGGTGGGGATACAGTGCTGAACTGGGATAGTGAAGAAGAAGATTTTTTTTTTTTTTTTGTTTTGTTTTGTTTTGTATACAAGATCGAGGCTCGTGAAAGAGCGAACATTAATCACACAGAAAGACAAACCGACACATAAAACATATAACATAGGGAGCGGTAGACAAGATGGGGAGAGAGGGGGAAGGACACAAACACAACATTTGAGAGCAGGGACCGAGAGACATGGAGACATCGAGAGATCTGAGAGAGGGCGAGGGCTTTGGGGGGGGGGGGCGTGGGAAGGGGGCAGTGGGAGAGGTATAAAACATATGGACACTGCCAGGACTTCCAGGAAAGAAGTTGGAATTTCAAACAAGGTGGATCTGGGGTGAATTAGCGGGGGTAGAAAAGATCAAGGTTTTGGATGGGGGAAGAAAGGAGCTGGTGGTGAACAGCTGTTTTAAAGACCTGGAGGGAGGAGTGGGATTGAAGGGAGTGAGGGAGTTTGTTCCAGAGGCGGGAGAAAAGAGGAATGAAAGAGTGAAGGTGAGCGGAGAGCCGAGATTTCGGCAGTTTAACCATCAGAGGGTTGCTGGCAGATCTTGTGCGACCTGTAGGAATATTTGGGGGACAGAGCACAGAGAGAGCTGGGGGTGCAAGGCTGGAGAGGAGTCGGTAGAAGACAGAAAGACCACCTACCTGCCTGCGGTGAGTGAGTGAAAGGCCCTCAGAGATAGCTTCATCGCGGGAGATTCCAATAATTCTGAAAGCTTTGGTTTCAACAGCGTGAAGCCGAGCTAGGTGTGAGGCAGGAGCACCGCCCATAGGGGAGAACAGTATTCCATTGAGCTGCGGATGAAAGCCTTGTATGTGGTGAGGAGCTCAGGTGTGCCGAGGAAGGACTTCACACGACGGAGGATGCCCAGTCGGCGACTGGCTTTGGAGGCCAGCTTGGAAATGTGGTTTTCCCAAGAAAGATCATGGCAGATAGTGAGACCCAAAATCTTGAGCGACAGAACTTCTTGAAGAGGATTGTTGAGAAAGTAGATGGGAGGGTTGTCCAGTCGATCTTTTCGGAGAGACATAGTAAGAGTGTGAGATTTGTCAGGATTGAAAGACATGTTCCACTTGTTTGACCAGTCTGTGATTTTGTCCAGGTCTTCAGAGAGTGAGGAGGCAGCAGACTGCCGATCTGAGGGATGAGGAATGGAGCGGCAGAGAGTGGAGTCATCAGCAAAGAGATAGAGAGGATTTTCGAGAGAGTCAGAGAGATCATTGATGAAGACCAGAAAAAGCACGGGGCCCAGAACACTGCCTTGGGGAACTCCAGCCTGAACAGGAAGAGGAGATGAGAGAAACCCATTCAGGGCCACACGTTGACGACGACTAGAGAGGAAGTCCGCCAGCCATGCGTGGAGATTTCCATGGATACCAAAGGAGGAGAGTTTGGTGAGCAGAGCGGGGTGCCAGACCGTGTCGAAGGCACGTGATATGTCGAGGGAGACAGCTCTAATTTCCTGTTTGGCATTGAGGACCTCCATCCATTGTTGAGACAGCAGAAGCAGCATGTCCAGAGTAGAGTGACCTGGTCTGAAACCAAATTGATGATCAGAGATCAAGCCATTGGAGAAGAGATCGGTTGGAGGATTTATGATTAAAGCAATGCTAGTATCCCCTATTATCACCTTTATACAAGTAAAAATGTAATGTGTCAATTGATTCAGCCCGTTTGATCAGATGAATCAAAGTTGAGTGACTTTTGGATGTCACAGTAATTATAACCCTGGCAGATGTGATAGCGGATGGGCCACAACCCTCAGTAGAAAGCATGAGGAATGGAAAGGGAAGAGAGGTGATCGGTTGGAGGATGCTACTTATGGTGTGCATTATTACTCACAATGCAGCCATAGGCTTGGGGCGTGGGTATTGCAATTAGTCCGTCTGTATGATTGTCTGTTTGTCGGCAGAATAACTGGACAATGAGGGGAGCTAGAATCACCAAATTTCGCAAAGAGCTTCATATTATGATCATCTCAGATGAGTTGAACTTTGAGCTCAAAATAAAATATATATATAATTAAATTTAGTGCAGGATGATATGCCACCACCATAGGCGGCCCTTGAGTATTGCGATAATTACCTGTGTGTGTACAATATTAAGCTCCATGACAAATTTGGCTATTTCAGCTGCTCATATCATCGAGTTATTCTGCTGATAAACACAAACAAACACACAAACTGAAACGTGTTGATCATAATAATATACAGTCACGTGAAAAATTAAGTGCACCCCATGTAAAGTTTTGACTTTTTCAACATATTTCAACATACAGCTATTTGATCTTCATTTCAACAATATTGATAGATAAAGGTGATATAATATAACAAATATCATGAAACATTTACATTTTGTAGTCCATTGTATAATTTAAATAAACATAAATGCAAATTTCGCATGTGGAAAAAGTAAGTACACCCCGACATTTATCACTACTTCAAATACCTAAAATTAGAATCAGGTGCACCAGCTCAGGTGCAAATGATGAGAACATCGTTAGAGAGGATCTTGGAGGAACCTGTCTTATTTAAACCTCAGACATTTAGTTTGGTTTGCTCTTTGTTGTTGAAGTGTGCGGCGTCACCATGCCTCGATCAAAAGAGCTCTCTGAGGCCTTCAGAAAGAAGGTTATAGATGCCTACGAGTCTGGGAAGGGATTTAAAAAGATCTCCAAACAATTTGAAATCAATCATTCGACTGTCCGGAAGATCATCTACAAGTGGAGAAGATTCCAAACAACTGCCAAGTTGTTCAGGCCAGGCCGCCCTAGCAAGTTCAGCCCGAGAGCAGACCACAAGATGCTGAAAGAAGTCTCTAAGAACCCCAGAATGTCATCACGGGACATACAGGTAGCTCTTGCCACTGTTGATGTCAAAGTGTACGAGTCTACCATTAGAAAGATGCTGCACAAATTTGATCTACATGGGAGGTGTGCCAGGAGGAAACCGTTGCTGTCCAGAAAGAACATCAGGGCAAGACTAAAGTTTGCCAATGAACACCGAGGCAAAGACCAGCACTTCTGGAACAATGTGCTCTGGACAGATGAGTCAAAGGTCGAGCTATTTGGCCACAGTGCCAGCAGACATTTTTGGCGAAAACGAAAGACAGCATTTGACTACAAGAATCTGATACCAACTGTAAAGCATGGTGGTGGAAATATTATGGTTTGGGGCAGCTTTGCTGCATCAGGGCCTGAGCAGCTCACCATCATAGAATCCACTATGAATTCTTCATTGTACCAGAGGGTGCTTGAGGATAATGTGAGGCCGTCTGTCGGAAAGTTGAACTCAACCGAAGGTGGACCTTGCAACATGACAATGACCCTAAACATACCAGTAAATCCACCAAGGAATGGCTGAAAAGAAAGAAATGGAGGGTTCTGGAATGGCCAAGTCAAAGCCCAGATCTAAATCCCATCGAGATGTTGTGGGGGGATTTGAAACGAGCTGTGCCTGCAGGAAACCCCTCAAGCATCGCACAGCTGAAAGAATTCTGCATGGAGGAGTGGGCAAAAATTCCTCCCAGTCGATGTCAGAGACTGGTAGACAGTTATAAGAAACGCTTACTTGAGGTTGTTTCTGCCAAAGGGGGAAATACCACCTTTTAGAGCCAAGGGTGTACTTACTTTTTCCACATGCGAAATTTGCATTTTTGTTTATTTAAATTATACAATGGACTGCAAAATGTAAATGTTTCATGATATTTGTTATACTAGGGCATGCCCGTACTATATCTATATCTAAAATTATATCCCCCCCTCTATTTACATGAAATGGTTTGGTCCATGAAATGTTTTGGTTCATTCGCAACGCCAAAGCGAACGGCGAACGCTTTACATGAAATGGTTTGGTGCATGAAATGTTTTGGTCCATTCGCAACGCCAAAGCGAACGGCGAACGGCTTGCGAGTACAGTGACAATCCCCCCGGGGTTTTAATTAGTTTTAAAACATCGTTTAACGCCAACATAGCGCCAACATAGTTTGCAAACGTGAAATAAATGAATACGCTCTCAAATGTGCCATCCGAGGCAGAGTGTGTCCGCCACGTTCGGCACACGCGATAGCTCGCTGCTCTCTGATTGGTTGAATCGTTTTTTGGACATAGCTCGGTAAGTAATTGTCCGATTAATATGAAACCTTGAAAAGGCACATCCTCGGGTCCCCAGCAATATACCTGGCAAGTTTAAAGTATATCGGACCCGTGGTTGTCGAGAAACAGCGGTCACAGACAAACAAACGTACAAACAAACACACAGAGATTACTGGAATTATAGATAGAAGACTAGGGCATGCCCGTACTATATCTATCTAAAATTATATCCCCCCCTCTATTTACATGAAATGGTTTGGTCCATGAAATGTTTTGGTCCATTCGCAACGCCAAAGCGAACGGCGAACGCTTTACATGAAATGGTTTGGTGCATGAAATGTTTTGGTCCATTCGCAACGCCAAAGCGAACGGCGAACGGCTTGCGAGTACAGTGACAATCCCCCCGGGGTTTTTATTAGTTTTAAAACATAGTTTAACGCCAACATAGCGCCAACATAGTTTGCAAACGTGAAATAAATGAATACGCTCTCAAATGTGCCATCCGAGGCAGAGTGTGTCCGCCACGTTCGGCACACGCGATAGCTCGCTGCTCTCTGATTGGTTGAATCGTTTTTTGGACATAGCTCGGTAAGTAATTGTCCGATTAATATGAAACCTTGAAAAGGCACATCCTCGGGTCCCCAGCAATATACCTGGCAAGTTTAAAGTATATCGGACCCGTGGTTGTCGAGAAACAGCGGTCACAGACAAACAAACGTACAAACAAACACACAGAGATTACTGGAATTATAGATAGATTATATCACCTTTATCTATCAATATTGTTGAAATGAAGAACAAATAGCTGTATGTTGAAATATGTTGAAAAAGTCAAAACTTGACATGGGGTGTACTTACTTTTTCACGTGACTGTAGCACCTCATATTTATCTATCCTCTTCCAAACCTCCTCGTTTTCACCAACTGCCTTTGCTACTTCATGTGTCCACCATACCTTATTTATATCCCTCAATGATGCACCCTTTTCTGATGTGCTTCCACACAACACTCCTGCAATTCCACAAAACGCCTTTCCGTAATTCTTCCACTGCTTCTGCTTCTTCGCTAAGTTGTTCATACCTGGCCCTCACCCTGTCCTTGTACTCTACGGTGACATTTCCCCTACACTTCCGCCACCTAATAACTTTCCGACCTCTGCTCTTAACCTCCCTCCTTTTCTTCATCCTCACCTCAAACACCATGCTCTTCTGCCACTGCATTGCAATCATTAACCCTCCACAGCTGTCACTTCCTTACCATCAGCAAATCCAGTTCTGTTCTGTGCTGTCCACTCTTATAGGTAATCTTATTGCTTTCCCGCCTTTGAAAGAATGAACCAACTATGGCCATTCCATTCCTAGCCAGGAGCTGGGGACCAGCTCCTGACCTTCTATATTCCTCAATTAGTATATGTATACGGTAGGTTCCAGGCCAGGCCACCCTCCCCAACCTCAGCACATTCCACACATCCCCCCTACCCCCAAACCGAAACTGCCTCAACCCAAAAAACAGGAAGTGACTCACCACCAACAGGAAGTGACTCACCACAAACCGGAAATGACTCACCACAAACCGGAAGTGACACCACAAACCGGAAGTGACCAATTAATTACTTATTTTCCAATTTTCACATTTTCTCGATTTTCCCAATTTTCCAAATTTTCAGATTTCACAATTTTCAAAAAATAAAAAAATTGATTTTCAAAATTTCTGATTTGTCAGATTTCATGATTTTCTCGAATTTTTTTTGTCAGGGTGTATAAAATGGCTGAACCCATTTTCAAAATATTTCAAGATATATTTAACACAATTAGATGGTTGGTTGAGTCGCTTCTAGTATGTATACACAATTATCTATCTATAATTCCAGTAATCTCTGTGTGTATGTGTGTGTGTCTGTGTGTGTGTGTGTGTGTTTGTCTGTGACCGCTGTTTCTCGACAACTACCGGTCCGATATACTTGAAACTTGCCAGGTATATTGCTGGGGACCCGAGGATGTGCCTTTTCAAGGTTTGAAATTAATCGGACAAGTGGTTCCCAAGGTATGGTCACCGTACTCGCAAGCCGTTCGCTTTGGCTTTGCGAATGGACCAAACCATTTCATGTAAATAGAGGGGGGGGGGTTCTGTGGTCGTTACTGCCACGTGGTTTCAAAGTTTTTTTTTGTTGTTGTTGTTTGCACGCATTTTTTTTTGCACGCACGTACGGGCAAGCACGTACGTGCGGGCACGCCCTAGTAATACAAATAGGGATAACAACACGCAGGATGAATGATTACCCACTATATATTTTCAGCCTTATATAAAATGGATGATTTTTTACCCATGTGGGAAAGTAAGATAAAATTTAATAATCATAAGAACCTTCCAAATTCATTAAGATGTCCAATAGTCGGCTCAAGCGGATGTGGGAAAACCTGTTTGCTTTTAAAGATGCTCCATACCCCCAAAATTTTTAGATTATGAAAATTTAATAATTTTTACAAAATCAAGTTTTCAACCAGTGTACCAACTACTATCACAAGGTTTTAATGCGGGTCTTCAAAAAGAAGCTATAATCGGGTTATTTAAGCTTCAACACAAACTAAATGAGCTCAACATTGAGGATGTAATACAACTATTTTGTGATACTCCACAAAAACCTCCACAAAAAAAATGGAAAAAGAAATCAAAACCTACATCACCTACAACCATAACTTGTACTCTCACTGATCTATCTATAATTCCATTAATCTCTGTGTGTATGTGTGTTTGTATGTGTGTATGTGTGTATGTGTGTATGTGTGTATGTGTGTATGTTTGTCTGTGACCGCTGTTTCTCGACAACTACCGGTCCGATATACTTGAAACTTGCCAGGTATATTGCTGGGGACCCGAGGATGTGCCTTTTCAAGGTTTCATATTAATCGGAGAAGTAGTTACCGAGCTATGGCGATTTCTTTACCAAACACTGCAAGCGGTTCGCTTTGGACCAAACCATTGCATGTAAATAGAGGGGGGGGTTCTGTGGTCGTTGCGAATGGACCAAACCATTCATGTAAATAGAGGGGGGGGGGGGGTTCTGTGGTCGTTACTGCCACGTGGTTTCAAAGTTTTTTTTTGTTGTTGTTGTTTGCACGCATGTTTTTTTGCACCCACGTACGGGCACGCCCTAGGATGTTTACACACACACACCCCTACACAAATTTTTTTTTTTTTTTTTTTTTGGCAAGGAACGGGCACCCACGTACGGGCACGTCCTAGCTTATATATAGTACGGGCATGCCCTAGTAATACGGATGATATACCTTCACCCCAAGATTTAGATGAAACAAAAAATAACCTCGTTATCTTTGATGATTGTGTTAATGAGAAAAATCAAACAGTTATGGACAGCTACTATACAAGGGGGAGACATTCTTCTTGTAATTGCATTTATCTTAGTCAATCATACTTTCAACTCCCTCGTCACTCAATCTATCTATAATTCCATTAATCTCTGTGTGTATGTGTGTATGTGTGTTTGTATGTGTGTATGTGTGTATGTTTGTCTGTGACCGCTGTTTCTCGACAACTACCGGTCCGATATACTTGAAACTTGCCAGGTATATTGCTGGGGACCCGAGGATGTGCCTTTTCAAGGTTTGAAATTAATCGGACAAGTAGTTACCGAGCTATGGCGATTTCTTTACCAAACACCGCAAGCCGTTCGCTTTGGACCAAACCATTTCATGTAAATAGAGGGGGGGGGGGGGTTCTGTGGTCGTTGCGAATGGACCAAACCATTCATGTAAATAGAGGGGGGGGGGGTTCTGTGGTCGTTACTGCCACGTGGTTTCAAAGTTTTTTTTTGTTGTTGTTGTTTGCACGCATGTTTTTTTGCACCCACGTACGGGCGCACGCCCTAGGATGTTTACACACACACACCCCTACACAAATTTTTTTTTTTTTTTTTTTTTGGCAAGGAACGGGCACCCACGTACGGGCACGTCCTAGCTTATATATAGTACGGGCATGCCCTAGTAAGAAACAATGCCAATGCTTATATTTTATTCAAACTAAATGCATTAGATATAACCAATTTTTGGAGGGATAATTGTTCTACATTATGTAGTAAAAAGGAATTTGAGGACCATATGAAACATACGACTGAAAAATAGAAATATATTGAAGTGTGGTGCTACGCACACAACTTGCTTGCCAAAGAGGTAGGCCACAACGCGTTTGATAACCAAAAGAGCCTTTATTAAGAAAGCTCAAACTGTAGCACTGGGCGGGCTCGAGCTTGGAGCTCGCATATATGTGCCGGGGCCACGCCTAGTCCCCGGGCGTGGCCGATCGGTCGATAGGCGGGGCATGCCTTCCAGTTCCCCGCCTGGACGTTCGCGCCACCTGCTGGTGCGTTGAATTTGTGTCCTCTTGCTTGTGTCCGCCACACGCGCCCCCCCAGAATTCCCACGCACCTGAAGGGTGAGTTTGCGGGGAAGCCGGATGACCCGGCCGAAACGCCCCCTGGCGATGGGTGCCGGTCTGGGGGGTGGCGGGACAGCGGGGCTGGGGGGTGCCGGGGGTCCGACCGCCGGGGGGCGGCCTCGACGCAGAGGAAGAGCTGCTGGTGGGGGTGCCGGGGGTCCGACCGCCAGGGGGCGGCCTCGACACGGAGGCAGAGCCGCTGGCGGGGGGTGGTCCGGATCGAGGTGGGCCGGCTTGAGGAGGTCCACGGAAATGCGATCCGGGGCACCGCCGATGTCGACCATGAAAAATTTGTCCCCGGTCTCCAACACGCGGAAGGGCCCGTCGTACGGGGGCCGTAGCGGTGCCCGGTGGGCGTCGTGCCGGATGAACACGTACTTTGCCGTGCGAAGCTCCGGGGCGACGTGGGAAGGCGGGCAACCGTGGTGTGCCGTTGGCACCGGGGCGAACCTCCGGGCAGTCTCCTGAAGGGCGGAGCGCTGTTGTGCCGCGGACCAAGGAGCCGTGGAGTCGGGGATAAATTCACCCGGTACCCGCAGTGGTTGCCCGAAGACCAGCTCCGCCGAGGACGCGCGCAGGTCGTCCTTGGGCGCCGTCCTGAGGCCCAGCAGGACCCAGGGGAGTCTGTCGACCCAGCCGCCGTCGCAGAGGCTGGCCCAGAGCGCGGCCTTCATGGAGCGATGAAAGCGCTCGCACAGGCCATTGGCCTGGGGGTGGTAGGCCGTGGTGCGGTTTCACCCCGAGCCCTTGCGCCACCGCGGCCCAGAGCTCCGAGGTGAACTGGGGGCCGCGGTCAGACGAGATGTCCGAGGGGGCACCGAACCGGGCAACCCAAGTGGCGATAAAGGCTTGCGCCACCTCAGCCGCAGACGTCGCCGCCAATAGGACGGCCTCCGGCCACCGTGTGGTGCAGTCGACCATGGTGAGGAGGTGGGTGAACCCTTGCGAGGGGGGCAGAGGTCCCACCAAGTCGACGTGCACGTGGTCGAACCGCCGCTCGGGCACCGTGAATGGGGCCAACGGTGCCTGAGTGTGGCGGTGGACCTTTGCGTGCTGGCACGCGAGGCACGTCCTGGCCCAGTCGCGGACGTCCTTCCGGAGGTCATGCCAGACGAACTTTGCCCCGACGAGTTTCTGGGATGCCCTCGCGCCAGGGTGGGACAGGCCGTGGATGGCGTCGAACACCGGGCGCTGCCAGCCAGCGGGCACGATGGGGCGAGGCCGGCCGAGGGAGACGTCGCATAGGAGGGCCGTGCCCGCGATGTCGAACGGCACCTCGGTGACGCGGAGGCCCGTGATGGCGGTCCGCAAGGCCTGGATGCCGGGGTCGGCGGTCTGGGCCTCCGCCATCCGGGCATAGTCGACCCCGAGGTGGACCGCATGCACGACGGACCGGGAAAGGCAATCCGCCACCGGGTTGTCCTTACCTGCCACGTGACGGATGTCCGTCGTGTACTCGGACACGGCAGAGAGGTGGCGCTACTGCCGTGCCGACCATGGCTCGGCGACCTTGGCCATCGCGAACACAAGGGGCTTGTGTTCTTCGTTGTGGTCAACGAAGGTCGTGAACGGGCGGCCCTCCAGCAGATGGCGGAAGTGTCGGACGGCCAGGTGGAGTCCGAGCAACTCATGGTCGAAGGTGCTGTACGGCGTTCATGCGGGCAAAGCTGCCGGCTGAAAAACGCCAGCGGTTGCCAAGCACCACGCACCCATTGCTCATGCACCGCGCCCACCGCGTAATCCGACGCGTCGGTGGTGAGGGCGATCGGTGCATCGGGCGCCGGGTGCGCCAGCATGGTGGCGTCGGCCAGAGCCAGCTTTGCACCCGTGAACGCCGCGGCCATCGGCTCCGACCATGCGATGCACCTTTGCCCAGCTTGCCCCTGAGGGCCTCGTGCAAGGGGCGGAGGAGCTGGGCGACGTGGGGCACGAAGCGGTGTTAAAAGTTCACCATGCCCAGGAACTCCTGGAGCCCCTTGACCGTGCGGGGCCGCGGGAAATCCCTGACCGCCTCCACCTTGGCCGGTAACAGGACGGCCCCGTGCTCGGTGATGCGGTGCCCCAAGAAGTCGATGGTGGTGACACCGAAACGGCACTTGGCAGGGTTGATGATTAGGCCATGCTGGCCCAGGCATTCGAACAGCGTGCGGAGGTGGAGCAGGTGGTCTTCCCGGGACGCGCTCGCGACTAGGATGTCGTCCAGGTAGACGAACAGGAAAGGTAAGTCGCGCAAGACGCTATCCATAAGCCGCTGGAACGCCTGAGCCGCATTCTTCAACCCGAAGGGCATCCTCAGAAATTCGAAGAGGCCGAAAGGAGTGACGACGGCCATCTTCGGGACTTTGACCGGTTGGACGGGGACCTGATGGTAGTCCCGGATGAGGTCCACCTTCAAAAACACGGTCGTGTTGGCCAACCGGGCGGAAAAGTCCTGAATTTGCGGGACCGGGTAGCGGTTGGGGGTGGTGGCATCGTTGAGCCGGCGGTAGTCCCCGCACGGCCGCCATCCCCCGCCGGGCTTCGGCACGATGTGCAGCGGGGAAGCCCAAGCGTGGCGAACTCCACTTTCGCCACCGCGAGCTTCGTGGGCTCGAGTCGGCGTGCCAGGGCATAGACCGGCGGCCCGACCATGGGGATGTGATGCTCCACCCCATGTTTAACGGCCACCGCTGAAACGGTGGGCCGCGTGAGGGCCGGGAAACTAGCGAGGAGGCGGGTAAAGTCGTCCGCTGCCGGAAGCGTGCAAACTAAACTCGCCGGGACGGAACCCTCCAGCAAGCCGCTTGGCAAGCCGCTCGGTGAGCCGCTCAGTGAGCCGCTCAACGAGCTGCTCAGCGAACAAGCGAGCGAGCTAAAGGTTTCGGCCTGGATGAGCCCTTTGTGCTTTACGTCGACCAACAACCCATTCGCACATAGGAAGTCCGCACGGAGCAATGCCATCGGCATGCTGGCGGTCACGAACGACCATTGAAAGCGTTGCCCACCGAACCGCAGGGAGAGGCAGCGCTTCCCGAACGTGCGGATGGGTGTACCGTTGGCGGCAAGCAAAGCAGGGCCCCGGCCCACGGTTTGCTTGTCGGACGTGTAGGCTGGGATGACGCTTACCTGCACTCCTGTATCGCAGAGGAAACGGCGCCCGGACAAGGTGTCCGTGATAAAGAGGAGGCTGCCGGAATGGCCAACGCTCAGGGCCGCTACCGAGCGTTGGCCCAGTAGTTTCCCGACTTGTCAAACGAGCACGGCGGGCAACACTTCCTAGCCTTGTGGCCAAACCTGGCATGGTAAGAGCACCAGGCTTGCGGCGGCGGGGGCTTCGGCGGCCGCGGTTTTCTCGGCGGCGTTGGTGGTGGTGGGCGGGGCGTGGCAGCAGCCACGAGGGACGCAGCAGCATCAGCCTCGGGATCCACGACGGCCGCACCGTAACCCGACCGCGTGTCGCAAGCCGCGAAGAACTTGTCGGCCTCTACAGCCAGGGCGCGGGGTTCTTTTATTTTGGAACCGGCCAGCATGAGGCGTACCTGTGTGGGTAGCTGGCATTGGAAAAGCGTCCGAAATAAGAAATCTGGGGCTTTGTCACCCAGCAATGACAGCATATGATCCATCCGCACGGATGGTCGTGTGTCGCCAAGTTCGGGAAGGTCCAGGAGGCGGTCGGCCCGTTCGATCTCCGTGAGGCCGAACATGGCGATGAGGAGACATTTGAGCGCCCCGTACTTGTGGTCGGCCGGCGGGTGCCGCAGGATGGACACGACTCGGGCGGCAGTGCCGGGCCCGAGGGAGGCGACCACGTGGTAGTAACGGGTCTCGTCCGCCGTTATGCCTCGAAGCTGAAATTGTGCTTCGGCCTGCACGAACCACACATTGGCCTGTGCTCCCCAAAACTCTGGGAGTTTTACCGTGACGGCGTTGTTGGCCATGGCGCGTTCAGTGGACAGCAACGGCTGAACCAATCGGGGTCACCAGTGAAGTGTGGTGCTACGCACACAACTTGCTTGCCAAAGAGGTAGGCCACAACGTGTTTGATAACCAAAAGAGTCTTTATTAAGAAAGCTCAAACTGTAGCGCTGGGCGGGCTCGAGCTTGGAGCCTGCATATATGTGCCGGGGCCACGCCTAGTCCCCGGGCGTGGCCGGTCGGTCGATAGGTGGGGTATGCCTGCCAGTTCCCCGCCTGGACGTTAGCGCCACCTGCTGGTGCGTTGAATTCGTGTCCTCTTGCTTGTGTCCGCCACAATATCGTTGTTAAAGAAGATGATATAATAACTAATAATTTCTTTACATAAATAAAATGAATGCTGAAGAACGAGTAAGAAAATTTAAGGAACATCAACAATTACTTTCAAAAGTTGTTAAACAACAGGAGGGAATAAGGAAGAAACGGAGACAAAAGCTATTAGGTGAAGACGTATTTGAAAGAAAACAAGAGAAGTTTTTTAAACCTCTTTTACAATCTACCGAACAAAAGGGGATTTCGTTTAAAGTTCCTACGATAGAATATACTCCTACAAAATTTAAAATGATAAAAGATTTTAGTCAAATGACAGATTTAGGAGTATTAAAATCTGATAATGAAGACTCATTCCAACAACTTGAGGAGAGAAATCACCCCCCTGATTATGTTGTGGAAGCTCTTCAAAAGAATGAATATTCAGCGGATTCAAAAACCAAAGCGGGTCTCACTCCAACAGAAGAACCACCAACGTTTTATCTTGTTAGAGAAAAGGTATATATATTTAATACTAAGTTGTTATTCTTAAATTCTAACCTATTACCTATTACATTAACCCCCAGATTAATGTTTCTTCTCACAAAAGATGGATATACTAATTCAAAATATTTGGATGAACCACTTAATATGGAAAATGTGGAAGATAAGGTATATATTGATGTACTACACTCGCTTGATTATCGCGTTTCTGTTGCCGGTAAAAGCAAGAAGAATGAGAAGGAAAAATATATTCTTAATGCTTTAAGTAAGCTTGGTTCAGGCGTTGGTTTTCTTCCGAGTGACTCATCACAATTAGTTATGATACACTATTACTGTTGCTAGGTAGTAAGGAGGCGGGAAACAACAATTGTTTTAATGAAACATCAGCTATTCTAGATCAGTTGATGAATAGGAAAATAATTAATAAATGTCAATACAAAGATCTTTTATCTCACATACAATAAAATGCGAAACACAACTCCTAGATTTGATTTTACAACAAGTGATCACACAACTCCATTCCAATACCCGGTACAACTTGATCCCACAAAAGAATATGAAGCGGCGTTATTGTCTATGGAAGCCTATAATACCTTGTTTAATAACACAGAAAAAATAACAAGTTTAGTTATGATCCGGGAACTGGGTATAAAACTATAGAAGTACCCCCCGGAGCTTACGAGATACCTGTACTATGTTCAGAAATTTCACATGTTATGAAAGAAAAAGGTGATGAACCAAAAAATATCGAAATAGATATTCAGAACATCAAAATCAACTATTAGACTTGAAAATAATTATAAAATAGATTTCATGATTGATAATTCATTCCGCGAGATTTTAGGTTTCTCTGCAAAAAAGCTTGAGGATAACATGCATTGTGAGTATTGCGCTGCAATACATGTCCCCTACCGGCAGTCTGTCGTCCGGAAAACTGTTGGGGAAATTACCAAGGGTTATTTACCCACAGGTTCTGAATCGTTCCCAATCGCTAATTACCTCAGGACTGGCTCACCTGTGATTCGCACTCGGGACTTCGATTTATACACCTTCCAGACAGGTCAGCAGAAGCACGAGAAAATAAGTTGTTGATAAAGAACCTTTCGAGTCGCTAAATATCAGTAATTTATTATATTTTCTGGTTCACGATCAATGATCGATGTGTATATATATGTTGCTCGGCTTGGCTCCGCCCCTCCGGAAAGCACGCGCTGTGCCGCGCTGTTGACGTTAGCGAGACGAGGCTGAGGGCGCGCGGTGCGGCTTGAGGAGAACTCTAGAATAAACAAGAGATATCCATTTAAAAAAAATATTTTCGTTTAATTAACGATATCTGCCAAACCACGCACCCTATCGCATATTCCAAAAGGACATTTTAGTAGATTAACATGCTGAACAGATTTGTGAAGTTTCCCCTTGATTGGATCAAAAATGAGAGAGGAGCTCGGTTTTAAAGGTTCATGCTTAAAAACGTCATAACTCTGAAACCCTGTGACGCATGATGTCATGCTCGCTGACTTTTTTGTTCGTCATGGATATGCTATTCTGCCTGCAAAGTTTGGCCTCGATCTGTTCAGCCATTGCAGAGAAAAAGGGGTTTTCGTGTTTTGACGAAAAACAATATGGCGGCCGAACCACGTGACCTGTGACGTCATAATTACCATTAAGATATTCTACAGACCGAGTCCCTCATATTGTGAAAATTCGATCTCAATCGGTCCAATTATTGCAGAGAAAATCTTTTTTAAAGGAAATTAAAACTTAAAATGGCACTGAGTTAAGGATCATCAGAATTATCAGAATTCCCAAAGTTCAAAGTGCCATAACTTTGTCAAAAATGATCGAAACGTCGTGAAGTTCGAACTTGATCTGTAAATTATCATGAGGATACCATGTACCAAGTTTGAAATCATTATCTTTAAGCGTTTAGAAAAAAAGTCCGGAAAACTGTTCTTTGCGTGACGGACTGACAGACTGACAGACTGACTGACGGACGGAGGGACGGCGTGCAAACCTATAGTCCCCTCCGGTGTACACCGGTAGGGGACTAATAAAAAGAACAAGTCAGGAGACAACGATGGTTCACGATCGAGCGGTATTCAATGACAAAGGACGGACTTTAACCGAAACAGGACCGGACAGGCCAGGCCCAGAAATGTCAAAACGAAGGTTACTGACCTTGAAATGAGATAGAAAATAATGTATAATCAGTTATGAGGTTAGTTAGCCACACACTACCGAAATTTCGGTTCGATTCCGACAACTTTGAAACTTTGACCTTTGTGAACTTCAAAGGTCAAAGGTCGAAGATTCTGAAATTTGTTGGAAAACTTGTATTTCATGATGTATGTGATAATATAAGATCATGTACGACATTTCACCCTATCAGGAAGCGAACAATGTAATAAAACCATCAAAAATCGACTTTTCTAAATTTCGTGACCTTGTGACCTTGACCTTGGGGCGAAAATGAAAAATAGAGCTCCGTGGGGCCAGACACATGACATTGGCCTAACCAAATACCGAAACCCCTGTCAGATTCCACCAACTCCCTCAGAGAATATGTAGCTTGAACTCGATTACCCCCTACAAAGACATCTTTTTTGGGCGTCGCTCCGCCCCCAATGGGCGCAATACGCCCACTCTAGGCAAGACACAACTAGATCATGATATCAACCTCCCACCCAAGTTTCATCAAGATCAGATGATATCATCAGGTACTTATGCTGCGGACAGACAGACAGACAGACACACAGACAGACACACACCCATGACGAATATAGTGGTCACTCTGTTTGATAACTCGTGAACCAAAATCTCCCATTTTATTGGGCACTTAGCTCTGGTCTCGACGAGCACTTTGGTGGGGTCAGTCGCCAAGAGGACCGTGCGTCACAGCGCCCGAACAATGGCACCGGTCAATCGCACTAGCACACCGAGCCATGCAGCAGGCAGCCAAACGTCCCCTGCTCGATCCCGGCCCAGCCAGCAAAACCCGATCCTTAGCTCCCTTGAAGAGCACCGAGTCAAAACAACACCCCTGGCTCCAACGCTGCAAGATTTTCTGGGCTCTGAATAGTTCTCCTCAAGCGCACCCGAGAAAATGCGAATGCCCGCCACTAAGCCAGCACCGGAGAGCACGGGAGGGAGGGACTCATCCTCCTTTTCCCCTCGCTGTCATCACTCCCCGACCAATCCCCGTGCCCCATTACAGAATTCCATATACTCTAAACCAACGCTGAACTTTGGTGCGTGGCCTATCGGTCAAGATCCCTGGGAGGCGGAGTCTAGCAGTCCTTCGGGAATGTTCGGCTGGGTGGGGTTGACTTGCCGGTCGTAATGCCCGGGTACTGTCGGCGATTATAGTTGTTGTTGTAATTATTGTTGTAATGGCGGCCCTTTTTAGATGAAACAAAACTGTTGGGAAAATCACAGGAGGCAATTCAATATGGGGGGTTATCTTTATGCCCTATCTAACTTAACACAAAAATCACCCTTCCTGTGGTGACATGCAAACACTCTTAACCTGACCGGTTCCCTCCTTAATACATCAAGGGTTCTTCTACTTCGCGTCCATGGTCCATGCTAAAACCTATACGATCCTAACTCCACTATCGTATTTCTTCCCTACCCCTACAAACGTAACAATATCATTGACTTGTCTGATAACGTTTCATCCCAGCTCGCCATGTATACGGATGATTCCACACTCTACTATGTATTCTCTAATTCAAGTAAGACTTCTCGTAGTGAGGTTTGTGCCTCTCTAAACAATAATTTGGAAAACGTGTTGAAGTGGGGTCATGATTGGCTGGTAACTTTCAATCCCAAGAAACCTAAATTGCTGTCCCTGTCTCGTTCTCATGACAGGTCTTTTTCTCCTGTGCACTTGGGTCCTTTGATCTTGCCAGAAGCATCAGACCTGTGCCTACTTGGTCTTGATATCTCCCCTAATCTCAGCTGGAGAGGTCTATATCAGGTATTTTAAAGAATGCTTATATGCCTCTAATTGTACAAGATAACTATACACCCCCTTATGGAGTATCATTGCCACATTTTGAGTGGAGCACAAGCTTGTCATCTATCTTTATTCCACAGGCTCCAGAAGCGTGTAGTCAATTTGGTTGGAGTAGAACTTGGCTCTTCTTTACAAGAACTTTTACATCTTAGGTCTGTTACTGGTCTAAGTTTGTTTTATAGTTATTTTCATGGTAATTGCTCTACTGTTCTTTTCAACCTGGTACCGTCTGTCAGGGTCTTTGATCAGGAAACTAGTCTTGCCACTACTTCACACCTATGCACTCTTGCCATATTTAGGTGTAGAACGAAGAGCTATTCAAGTAGCTTTTTCCACGTGCTGCATCAATTTGAAATTATTTGACAGTCGAGCGCTTCCCCAGAGCTTATAATCCATTTTCTTTCGAGAATAATACAAACAAGTCAGGAGACGACGATGGTTCACGAGCGAGCGGTATTCAATGACAAAGGATGGACTATAACCGAAACAGGCCCGGACAAGCCACGCCCGGAAATGTCAAAACGAAGGTTACTGACCTTGAAATGAGATAGAAAACAATGTATAATCAGTGATGAGGTTAGTTAGCTACACAATACCGAAAATTCGGTGAAAAATGAAATGAAAAAAAAAAAATCGAGCTCCGTGGGGCATCGGGTATGATATCATCGGGTATGGCATCGGGTATGGCCGAACACATGGCATTGGCCGAACCAAATATCGAAACCCCTGTCAGATTCCACCAAACCCCACGGAGAAGATGTAGCTTGAACTCGATTACCCCCGAAAAAGACATCTTTTTCGGGCGTGGCTCCACCAACAATGGGCGCAATACGCCCACTCTAGGCAAGACACCAAGATATCATATCAACCTCCCACCCAAGTTTCATCAAGATCGGATGATATCATCGGGTAGTTATGCTGCGGACAGACACACACACAGACAGACGCACACACATGACGAATATAGTGGTCACTTGATAACTCGTGAACCAATTCCGAACTCTCTTTGATCGTTCTTCTGTTATTTAGTAGCCCGACACGTCTAGTGGTTTTCAGCCTTGTTTGGGGCGAATTTCAATTAAAAACTAGATGTTATTCAAAGAATCACAGTCTTGAGAAGGACTTGGTGCGAGCCAACTCTTCTGTTTTTTAAGGTTTTTTTAATTTGATCGAATATGGCTGCCGTTTCACATTGATCGGTTAAACTGTTTCAGAGAAGAAGATGTTCAATGATTTTCGCTTAGATCCAATATGGCTGCCAGACCGCATGACCGATTACATCATAAATTTACATTCTCGAATAGAATTGTTGCATACATCAGGCTCAAGAAATTTCAAACTGATCGTTGTACTTGTAGAATTAAGACGTCATAATTAAGGCACCAATGATATCATCGTTAACAACACTTATTTCCCATGCGGAGTTCTTTACAATGAGCCACGTTTCAATTTTTTCCCATGGAGAGGTTTCTGAGATATAGAGGTGCAACTTTTTCATTTTTTTTCGAGATGACGTCTGTACCACGTGATCTACGACGTCGTAATTGTCATTAAAAATTATAATTGAAAAAAAATTGTTTGAAATTTGAAAATTTTTTTAAAATGAAGCTATCTCCGAGGGCCTTTCACTTAATCACCGCAGGCAGGGTTTTTTTTTTTTTTTTTTTTTTTTTTTTTGTTGTATACTGAATCGAGGCTCGTGAAAGAGCTGACATTTACTTCACAAACAAATCAACCAGACAAACAAAATATATAAAAAGAGGGAGCGGAAGACAAGAGAATGGGAAGCACGCAAACACTTGAGAGCACACAACATTTAAGAGCAGGGAGATGTGTGGGAGGGAGAGGGCTTGGGGGGAGGAGGCGTGGGAAGGGGTGGGAGAAGTATAAAACACAAAGACACCAAGGACTTCCAGGACAGAAGTTGGTATTTCAAAAAAGTGGAATTGGGGTGAAATTATCGGGGATAGAAAAGATCAAGGTTTTGGATGGGGGAAGATAAGAGATGGTGGTGAACAGCTGTTTTAAAGACCTGCAGGGTGGAGTGGGATTGAAGAGAGTGAGGGAGTTTGTTCCAGAGGCGGGAGAAACGAGGAATGAAGGAGTGAAGGTGAGCAGAGAGTCTTGATTTTGGCAGTTTAACCATAAGAGGGTTGCAGGCAGATCTTGTGCGACCTGTAGGAATATTTGCGGGACAGAGCCCAGAGAGAGAGCTGGGGGGGGGGGGCAAGGCCAGAGAGGAGTCGGTAGAAGACGGAAAGACCACCAACCTGCCTGCGGTGAGCGAGTGAGAGGCCCTTGGAGTTAGCTTCATCGCGGGAGATTCCAATGATTCTGAATGCTTTGCTTTCAACAGCGTGAAGACGAGCTAGGTGTGAGGCAGGAGCACCAGCCCAGAGGGGAGAGCAGTATTCCATTGAGCTGCGGATGAAAGCCTTGTACGTGGTGAGGAGCTCAGGTGTGCCAAGGAAGGACTTCGCACGACGGAGGATGCCCAGTCGGCGACTGGCTTTGGAGGCCAGATTTGAAATGTGGTTTTCCCAGGAAAGATCATGGCAGATAGTGAGACCCAAAAGTTTGAGTGACAGAACTTCTTGGAGAGGATTATTCAGAAAGTAGATGGGAGGGTTGTCCAGTCGGTCTTTTCGGAGAGACATCGTAAGAGTGTGGGTGGTGGTCTTTCCGTCTTCTACCGACTCCTCTCCGGCCTTGCTCCCCCAGCTCTCTCTGGGCTCTGTCCCCCAAATATTCCTGCAGGTCGCACAAGATCTGCCTGCAACCCTCTTATGGTTAAACTGCCAAAATCAAGACTCTCTGCTCACCTTCACTCCTTCATTCCTCTTTTCTCCCGCCTCTGGAACAATCTCCCTCACTCTCTTCAATCCCACTCCTCCCTCCAGGTCTTTAAAACGGCTGTTCACCACCATCTCTTATCTTCCCCAATCCAAAACCTTGATCTTTTCTACCCCCCGCTAATTTCACCCCAAATCCACTTTTTTGAGGTGACTTTTGACTTCTTTCCTGGAAGTCCTTGGTGTCCTTGCGTTTTATACCTATCCTGCCTCCCCCCAGGCCCTCTCCCTCCAAAAACATCTCCCGATGCCCCTGCTCTCAAATGTTGTGTTTGTGTGCTTCCTCCCCTTCTCTCCCCATCTTGTCGACCGCTCCCCTTTTTATATACTTTGTTTGCTTGTTTGTTTGATTTGTTTGTTTGATAAATGTTAGCTCTTTCACGAGCCTCGACTCTGTATACAAAAAAAAAAAAATACAGAAGAAGGCATTGTTATGGTGCAATATTTCGTCTCAATCGGACCAACAGTTGCAGAGGAAAGAAATTTCATTCTGATCGGATCAAGCGTTATACTTGTCGAATTATGGTCATAATGAAGGCACCGATGACGACATCATTAACATATCTTATTCCCCATGGGGATTACGTGAGAATGAGCAATGTTTCAATTTTTTCCATTAAGTGGTTTCGGAGACAGAGGTGAAATTGGTTTTCCATGAGTTGTTAGGGTTGTTGGTTGGTTGGTTTCCGTGCCACGTGACCTATGACGTCATAATTATCACGAAAAAGTATACAGGAGTATACAGGTGTATACTCCTGTATACTTTATTTTCCACGTGCTGCATCATTGTAAAGAGTATACAGGCGTTCCTATGGTGCAAAATTTCCGATAAAATGAATTTTTAAAATGCAGACACGTATGTACGCACTCAACCGATCGCGAGCGCAGGTTAAAGATACTCGTACAAAAACAAAAATCCGGGAGCACATCTCCAGCAGGCACAAATAACTCAAAACCCGAGTTGAGAGAGCAGGTAACTTTCGTAGGTCAGGCGATCTCTATTCAGATCAACAGCAGCCATGGCAAACGAGTAAAAACAGCTGACACCAACAAGGGAAAGTCAGAAGTCAGTGTAAATAAGACGACAGTAGAGCAAAGCGACCGCATCGCCAATATGCCTCCGCGTAGTCCCTGCCCGTGACAATGGATAGATGCCCTCGTTGACTGTCCTAAAAAATAAATACGTTTGATTCAAATCCCTTCAGCTGTTCTCAAGCATCACATTTTTAGCAGACATGACAGGTTTCACATCGATCGGTGAAGCGGTTTCGGAGAAGGGATCTTTTTTAAATATCGGCTTTCAAGCTAATATGGCTGCCAAACCACGTGTCATATGACATCAAAAATGTACACTCTGCATGTGTATGGGTTGGGTTTGTGAAGTTTCGTGTTGATCGGATAAGGTTCGTTTTTCTATCCAAGATGGCTGTACCATCTGGACCACGTGGATGGATACCACGTGACATACGACTTCATCATTTTCAAACTATATGCAGGAAAGGTGTTAGATGATATTTATAAAGTTTCACATTGCTAGAATAAGTGGTTTCTGAGATATAATTATTTTATATTTTTCTTCAATCCAATATGGCTGCCACACCATGCGATGAATGACGTTTTTGTGATCAACTTTTAATCGCCATGCCTAGTCAATGACAAATGTAAAGTTTTGAGTCGATCGCTTCGGTGGTTTGGGAGAAGGTGTTTTTTTTAAGGTCTTGGGTGAAATCCAATATGGCTGCCAAACCATGTGACCTATGATGTCATAAATTTAATATTTCAATACAAATGGGTCATAGATCATGTGCAAGCAATTTCAGATTTCTAGGATAAGGCATTCGATTGAAACATTCATGTCTGGTATACCACTTCACAGATGATGTCATTATTATCATGGTCATGATTTCGTTCCCCATCGGGAGTACTTGACAATGTGCCATGTTTCAAATTTCTCTTTCAGAGGTTTCCGTTAAATAATTTTTTAATTACTTGTTTAATCCAATATGACTGCCATAACATGTGACCTATGACGTCACAATTATCATAAAAACATGATATGTCTCCACTCAGACGTGGAGACATATCATAATGCGTGTCGCTCCTACCCTGAAACTTTTGTCTCAATTGGACATGTGGTTGCTGAGAAAAATGAGGTTTAGCCAGTATGGACGGACGGACGTACAGATGGACAACCCGAAAACATAATGTCTTCAGCCACCTTCAGGGGTGGAGACATTTAAAAAAAAAAGGTACCAACAAAGCCGATACAAGAATGAATATACACCCCAACTCAGGTATCATCTCCCCAGGCTTGGTTGAGGTTGGGGGAACGGTGGAGGGAGCAAATTTATTTGTGTTTCAGAAACGTGTAGGCCGATTCGACGTTCGTCTGGATGATCCAGAAACATCACAACCTGCTCAGGACTCTGCTGCTCGGCGTTGAAACATTACCTCATTTTTGCCAGTTATTGATAGCCAATTGAGTGTGCAACACAGCGAATAGTAAGCATGTGACGAGATCTGCGGATTTTTCGGTTTCTTCAGAAAGCTACACTCGCTGAGCTCCGAGGAAATTTACGTATTTTATCCAAAAATGTAATCATGGAGCTTGCAAAGTTCTTAAGGAAACTACACAAATATAAAATTGAATAGGGGTGCCACAGAACAAAATATAAGTTTAGCTGCCATCAGTGAACAAGAGATTTTAGTTCGCGATGTTCTTACCTCATACCAATGCACGTCCGAGTGTATGCACATGCGCTATTCAATAATTACACCTATTTTGTGTCAAGTTCTGTGAAATGAGATTGATATGAAAACTTTCATGTTGTCTTTGTTGCTAAATTTATTCTGGTTTCTTCAAACAAATCGCGATTTTAGTCCGCGATGTTCTTACCTCATACCAATGCACGTCCGAGTCTATACGCATGCGCTATTCAAAAAGTCACCCCAACAACAAGAACAAGAACGCGGTCCTCTCAAAGAGCTGCTCGTCGCAGCTAAAAAGGTTAAAAACCACTGCTTTACTTCATCGTTGGTGGTAGAAAGGGCCACCACCTCCACCCATGTGTGATGACCGATAAATCCGGTGCTGATGCCCAAATCCAAAAATTCTAAAATACTGAATTACAAACTAAAACTGTAAATCATGAGAATGAACAGAATGGAAGAAATTTTCTTTCTCTCGATGGTTGTTATCTCAATTTGTGGGTTTTCGGAGGTGGGAGGAAGTTCTCCCAGAACTCCAAATCTCCACCTCCTTTTTTGGTAAAGGATCATTATTCATGAACCAGATTGTGAAACTTTATTCTCACAGCTTCCTTCCAAGAGCTGTTTTTATATTCCCCACAGAACCTCTGACAGCCTCCACTTGTAGCTCGTTTGTAGTGATATTTCCAGAATGATTTTAATTTGTAGTAATATTCCCGGAATGATTTTTAATTTGTAGTGATATTTTCTGGAATGATTTTTTATTTGTACGAGTAGTGATATTCCCAGAATGATTATTAATTTGCAGTAATATTCCCGGAATGATTTTTAATTTGTGGTGATATTTTCTGGAATGATTTTTAATTTGTAGTGATATTCCCTGGAATGATTTTTAATTTGTAGTGATATTCCCTGGAATGATTTTTAATTTGTAGTGATATTTTCTGGAATGATTTTTAATTTGTACGAGTAGTGATATTCCCAGAATGATTATTAATTTGCAGTAATATTCCCGGAATGATTTTTAATTTGTAGTGATATTTTCTGGAATGATTTTTAATTTGTAGTGATATTCCCTGGAATGATTTTTAATTTGTAGTGATATTCCCAGAATGATTATTAATTTGTAGTGATATTCCCTGGAATGATTTTTAATTTGTAGTGATATTCCCAGAATGATTTTTAATTTGTAGTGATATTCCCAGAATGATTTTTAATTTGTAGTGATATTCCCAGAATGATTTTTAATTTGTAGTGATATTCCCAGCATGATTATTAATTTGCAGTGATATTCCCTGGAATGATTTTTAATTTGGAGTGATATTCCCGGAATGATTTTTAATTTGTAGTGATATTCCCAGAATGATTTTTAATTTGTAGTGATATTCCCTGGAATGATTATTAATTTGTAGTGATATTCCCAGAATGATTTTTAATTTGGAGTGATATTCCCGGAATGATTTTTAATTTGTAGTGATATTCCCTGGAATGATTATTAATTTGTAGTGATATTCCCAGAATGATTTTTAATTTGGAGTGATATTCCCGGAATGATTTTTAATTTGTAGTGATATTCCCTGGAATGATTTTTAATTTGTAGTGATATTCCCTGGAATGATTATTAATTTGTAGTGATATTCCCAGAATGATTTTTAATTTGTAGTGATATTCCTGGAATGATTTTTAATTTGTAGTGATATTCCCTGGAATGATTATTAATTTGTAGTGATATTCCCAGAATGATTTTTAATTTGGAGTGATATTCCCTGGAATGATTTTTAATTTGTAGTGATATTCCCAGAATGATTATTAATTTGTAGTGATATTCCCTGGAATGATTTTTAATTTGTCGTGATATTCCCAGAATGATTTTTAATTTGTAGTGATATTCCCAGAATGATTTTTAATTTGTAGTGATATTCCCTGGAATGATTTTTAATTTGTAGTGATATTCCCAGAATGATTTTTAATTTGTAGTGATATTCCCGAAATGTTTATTAATTTGTAGTGATATTTCCAGAATGATTTTTAATTTGTAGTGATATTCCCAGAATGATTATTAATTTGTAGTGATATTCCCTGGAATGATTTTTAATTTGTAGTGATATTCCCAGAATGATTTTTAATTTGTAGTGATATTCCCAGCATGATTATTAATTTGCAGTGATATTCCCTGGAATGATTTTTAATTTGGAGTGATATTCCCAGAATGATTTTTAATTTGTAGTGATATTCCCTGGAATGATTTTTAATTTGTAGTGATATTCCCAGAATGATTATTAATTTGTAGTGATATTCCCTGGAATGATTTTTAATTTGTAGTGATATTCCCAGAATGATTTTTAATTTGTAGTGATATTCCCAGAATGATTATTAATTTGTAGTGATATTCCCTAGAATGTTTTTTAATTTGTAGTGTTATTCCCAGAATGATTTTTAATTTGTAGTGATATTCCGTGGAATGATTTTTAATTTGTAGTGATATTCCCAGAATGATTATTAATTTGTAGTGATATTCCCAGAATGATTTTTAATTTGTCGTGATATTCCCTGGAATGAATTTTAATTTGTTGTGATATTCCCGGAATGATTTTTAATTTGTAGTGATAGTCCCAGAATGATTGTTAATTTGTAGTGATATTCCCTGGAATGATTTTTAATTTGTAGTGATATTCCTGGAATGATTTTTAATTTGTAGTGATATTCCCTGGAATGATTATTAATTTGTAGTGATATTCCCTGGAATGATTTTTAATTTGTAGTGATATTCCCGGAATGATTTTTAAATTGTAGTGATATTCCCTGGAATGATTTTTAATTTGTAGTGATATTGCCAGAATGATTATTAATTTGTAGTGATATTCCCTGGAATGATTTTTAATTTGTAGTGATATTCCCAGAATGATTTTTAATTTGTAGTGATATTCCCAGAATGATTTTAATTTGTAGTGATATTCCCAGAATGATTATTAATTTGTAGTGATATTCCCTGGAATAATTTTTAATTTGTAGTGATATTCCCGGAATGATTTTTAATTTGTAGTGATATTCCCAGAATGATTTTTAATTTGTAGTGATATTCCCGAAATGTTTATTAATTTGTAGTGATATTTCCAGAATGATTTTTAATTTGTAGTGATATTCCCAGAATGATTATTAATTTGTAGTGATATTCCCTGTAATGATTTTTAATTTGTAGTGATATTCCCAGAAGGATTTTTAATTTGTAGTGATATTCCCAGCATGATTATTAATTTGCAATGATATTACCTGGAATTATTTTTAATTTGGTGTGATATTCCCAGAATGATTTTTAATTTGTAGTGATATTCCCAGAATGATTTTTAATTTGTAGTGATATTCCCTGGAATGATTTTTAATTTGTAGTGATATTCCCAGAATAATTATTAATTTGTAGTGATATTCCCAGAATGATTTTTAATTTGTCGTGATATTCCCTGGAATGAATTTTAATTTTTTGTGATATTCCCGGAATGATTTTTAATTTGTAGTGATATTCCCAGAATGATTATTAATTTGTAGTGATATTCCCTGGAATGATTTTTAATTTGTAGTGATATTCCTGGAATGATTTTTTATTTGTAGTGATATTCCCGAAATGTTTATTAATTTGTAGTGATATTTCCAGAATGATTTTTAATTTGTAGTGATATTCCCAGAATGATTATTAATTTGTAGTGATATTCCCTGGAATGATTTTTAATTTGTAGTGATATTCCCAGAATGATTTTTAATTTGTAGTGATATTCCCAGCATGATTATTAATTTGCAGTGATATTCCCTGGAATGATTTTTAATTTGTAGTGATATTCCCAGAATGATTTTTAATTTGTAGTGATATTCCCAGAATGATTTTTAATTTGTAGTGATATTCCCTGGAATGATTTTTAATTTGTAGTGATATTCCCAGAATGGTTATTAATTTGTAGTGATATTCCCAGAATGATTTTTAATTTGTAGTGATATTCCCTGGAATGAATTTTAATTTGTTGTGATATTCCTGGAATGATTTTTAATTTGTAGTGATATTCCCAGAATGATTATTAATTTGTAGTGATATTCCCTGGAATGATTTTTAATTTGTAGTGATATTCCTGGAATGATTTTTAATTTGTAGTGATATTCCCTGGAATGAATTTTAATTTGTTGTGATATTCCTGGAATGATTTTTAATTTGTAGTGATATTCCCAGAATGGTTATTAATTTGTAGTGATATTCCCAGAATGATTTTTAATTTGTAGTGATATTCCCTGGAATGAATTTTAATTTGTTGTGATATTCCTGGAATGATTTTTAATTTGTAGTGATATTCCCAGAATGATTATTAATTTGTAGTGATATTCCCTGGAATGATTTTTAATTTGTAGTGATATTCCTGGAATGATTTTTAATTTGTAGTGATATTCCCTGGAATGATTTTTAATTTGTAGTGATATTCCTGGAATGATTTTTAATTTGTAGTGATATTCCCTGGAATGATTATTAATTTGTTGTGATATTCCCTGGAATGATTTTTAATTTGTAGCGATATTCCCAGAATGATTTTTAATTTGTAGTGATATTCCCAGCATGATTATTAATTTGCAGTGATATTCCCTGGAATGATTTTTAATTTGTAGTGATATTCCCAGAATGATTTTTAATTTGTAGTGATATTCCCTGGAATGATTTTTAATTTGTAGTGATATTCCCAGAATGATTATTAATTTGTAGTGATATTCCCTGGAATGATTTCTAATTTGTAGTGATATTCCCGGAATGATTTTTAATTTGTAGTGATATTCCCAGAATGATTATTAATTTGTAGTGATATTCCCTGGAATGTTTTTTAATTTGTAGTGATATTCCCAGAATGATTTTTAATTTGTAGTGATATTCCTGGAATGATTTTTTATTTGTAGTGATATTCCCTGGAATGATTTTTAATTTGTAGTGATATTCCCAGAATGATTATTAATTTGTAGTGATATTCCCAGAATGATTATTAATTTGTAGTGATATTCCCTGGAATGATTTTTAATTTGTAGTGATATTCCTGGAATGATTTTTAATTTGTAGTGATATTCCCTGGAATGATTATTAATTTGTAGTGATATTCCCTGGAATGATTTTTAATTTGTAGTGATATTCCCGGAATGATTTTTTAATTGTAGTGGTATTCCCTGGAATGATTTTTAATTTGTAGTGATATTGCCAGAATGATTATTAATTTGTAGTGATATTCCCCCGGAATGATTTTTAATTTGTAGTGATATTCCCAGAATGATTTTTAATTTGTAGTGATATTCCCAGAATGATTTTAATTTGTAGTGATATTCCCAGAATGATTATTAATTTGTAGTGATATTCCCTGGAATTATTTTTAATTTGTCGTGATATTGTGTCCCAAACCCATCCCTCTCTGTACCCACCATACCCAGTCGTACCCAGCTGCTCCTGGACTCTGTGTCCTTTCCTCCTGACAAGGTGGAAAAGTTTCTGTCAACCCTCGACTCTGATTCTACAACTGGACCTGACGGCATCAGCCCACGGGTCCTAAAATCCTGTTCTTCTGCTCTTTCACTCCCTCTCTCTGTTCTCTTCACCCTCTCTTTTGCTCAAGGTCATCTGCCATCTGCTTGGAAATCAGCCAACATCACCGCTTTGCACAAAAAAGGTGCAAAAACAGATCCTAGCAACTACAGACCAATCAGCCTTCTCATAATTATCAGCAAAGTCATGGAATCCATCATTCCTTCAGATATGAAATCTTTCCTCTTCTCCAATGGCGTGATCTCTGTTCATCAATTTGGTTTCAGACCTGGTCACTCTACTCTGGACATGCTGTTTCTGCTTTCTCAACAATGGATGGAGGTCCTCAATGCCAAACAGGAAATTAGAGCTGTGTCCCTTGACATATCACGTGCCTTCGATACGGTCTGGCACCCCGCTCTGCTCACCAAACTCTCCTCCTTTGATATCCATGGAAATCTCCATGCATGGCTGGCGGACTTCCTCTCTCGTCGTCGTCAACGTGTGGCCCTGAATGGGTTTCTCTCATCTCCTCTTCCTGTTCAGGCTGGAGTTTCCCAAGGCAGTGTTCTGGGCCTTGTGTTTTTTCTGGTCTTCATCAATGATCTCTCTGACTCTCTTGAAAATCCTCTCTATCTCTTTGCTGATGACTCTACTCTCTGTCGCTCCATTCTTCATCCCTCAGATCGGCAGTCTGCAGCCTC